>NW_026287763.1:0-5240 GCF_023373465.1 Oncorhynchus keta
TATGTTAAATCACCCCTACACCACTGCAGAGGGCCGATGGAACGACAGCAGTTACCCTCCAAAATGTATGCAAAAAGTATGCACTACCATTTTAAGAATAATGTATATTTTAATAGGCCTACCCAAAGGCATTGTGCATTGACATTCACATTATTTTCTAATTTTAAAATATGTCAGAATAATGTGGGTGTTGCCTGACTTTTTTATTTTATTTTTTTTATTTCACCTTTATTTAACCAGGTAGGCTAGTTGAGAACAAGTTCTCATTTGCAACTGCGACCTGGCCAAGATAAAGCATAGCAGTGTGAACAGACAACACAGAGTTACACATGGAGTAAACAATTTAGCAAGTCAATAACACAGTAGAAAAAAATGGGCAGTCTATATACAATGTGTGCAAAAGGCATGAGGAGGTAGGCGAATAATACAATTTTGCAGATTAACACTGGTGATAAATGATCAGATGGGCATGTACAGGTAGAGATATTGGTGTGCAAAAGAGCAGAAAAGTAAATAAATAAAAACAGTATAAAAACAGTATGGGAATGAGGTAGGTGAAAAAGGGTGAGCTATTTACCAATAGACTATGTACAGCTGCAGCGATCGGTTAGCTGCTCGGATAGCTGATGTTTGAAGTTGGTGAGGGAGATAAAAGTCTCCAACTTCAGCGATTTTGCAATTCGTTCCAGTCACAGGCAGCAGAGTACTGGAACGAAAGGCGGCCAAATGAGGTGTTGGCTTTAGGGATGATCAGTGAGATACACCTGCTGGAGCGCGTGCTACGGATGGGTGTTGCCATCGTGACCAGTGAACTGAGATAAGGCGGAGCTTTACCTAGCATGGACTTGTAGATGACCTGGAGCCAGTGGGTCTGGCGACGAATATGTAGTGAGGGCCAGCCGACTAGAGCATACAAGTCGCAGTGGTGGGTGGTATAAGGTGCTTTAGTGACAAAACGGATGGCACTGTGATAGACTGCATCCAGTTTGCTGAGTAGAGTGTTGGAAGCCATTTTGTAGATGACATCGCCGAAGTCGAGGATCGGTAGGATAGTCAGTTTTACTAGGGTAAGCTTGGCAGCGTGAGTGAAGGAGGCTTTGTTGCGGAATAGAAAGCCGACTCTGGATTTGATTTTTGATTGGAGATGTTTGATGTGAGTCTGGAAGGAGAGTTTGCAGTCTAGCCAGACACCTAGGTACTTATAGATGTCCACATATTCAAGGTTGGAACCATCCAGGGTGGTGATGCTAGTCGGGCATGCGGGTGCAGGCAGCGATCGGTTGAAAAGCATGCATTTGGTTTTACTCGCGTTTAGGAGCAGTTGGAGGCCACGGAAGGAGTGCTGTATGGCATTGAAGCTCGTTTGGAGGTTGGATAGCACAGTGTCCAATGACGGGCCGAAAGTATATAGAATGGTGTCGTCTGCGTAGAGGTGGATCAGGGAATCGCCCGCAGCAAGAGCAACATCATTGATATATACAGAGAAAAGAGTCGGCCCGAGAATTGAACCCTGTGGCACCCCCATAGAGACTGCCAGAGGACCGGACAGCATGCCCTCCGATTTGACACACTGAACTCTGTCTGCAAAGTAATTGGTGAACCAGGCAAGGCAGTCATCCGAAAAACCGAGGCTGTTGAGTCTGCCGATAAGAATTTGGTGATTGACAGAGTCGAAAGCCTTGGCGAGGTCGATGAAGACGGCTGCACAGTACTGTCTTTTATCGATGGCGGTTATGATATCATTTAGTACCTTGAGTGTGGCTGAGGTGCACCCGTGACCGGCTCGGAAACCAGATTGCACAGCGGAGAAGGTACGGTGGGATTCGAGATGGTCAGTGACCTGTTTGTTGACTTGGCTTTCAAAGACCTTAGATAGGCAGGGCAGGATGGATATAGGTCTATAGCAGTTTGGGTCCAGGGTGTCTCCCCCTTTGAAGAGGGGGATGACTGCGGCAGCTTTCCAATCCTTGGGGATCTCAGACGATATGAAAGAGAGGTTGAACAGGCTGGTAATAGGGGTTGCTGGCTAATGATGCAGATAGTTTCAGAAATAGCGGGGTCCAGATTATCAAGCCCAGCTGATTTGTACGGGTCCAGGTTTTTGCAGCTCTTTCAGAACATCTGCTATCTGGATTTGGGTAAAGGAGAACCTGGAGAGGCTTGGGTGAGGAACTACGGGGGCGCGGAGCTGTTGGCCGAGGCTGGAGTAGCCAGGCGGAAGGCATGGCCAGCCGTTGAGAAGTGCTTATTGAAGTTTTCGATAATCATGGATTTATCGGTGGAGACCGTGTTTCTAGCCTCAGTGCAGTGGTGCTGAGTGAGGTGCTCTTTGTTCTCCATGGACTTCTCACAGTGTCCCAGAACTTTTGGAGTTGGAGTTACAGGATGCAAACTTCTGCCCTGAAGAAGCTGGCCTTAGCTTCTGACTGGACTGCGTGTATTGGTTCCTGACTTCCTGAACAGTTGCATATCACGGGGCTATTCGATGCTACTGCAGTCCGCCACAGGATGTTTTTTGTGCTGGTCGAGGGCAGTCAGGTCTGGAGTGAACCAAGGGCTGTATCTGTTCTGGTTCTGCATTTTTTGAACGGAGCATGCTTATCTAAATGGTGAGGAAGTTACTTTTAAAGAATGACCAGGCATCCTCAACTGACGGGATGAGGTCAATGTCCTTCCAGGATACACGGGCCAGGTCGATTAGAAAGGCCTGCTCATGAGAAGTGTTTTAGGAGCGTTTGACAGTGATGAGGGGTGGTCGTTGACCATGGCTCCGTGGGCGGATAAGCAGGCGATGAGGCAGTGATCGCTGAGATCCTGGTTGAAGACAGCGGAGGTATATTTGGAGGGCCAGTTGGTCAGATGACGCCTATGAGGGTGCCCTTGTTTACAGAGTTAGGTTGTACCTGGTGGGTTCCTTTTGATGATTTGAGTGAGATTGAGGGCATCTAGCTTAGATTGTAGGACGCCGGGTCAAAAGGCTATATCCCAGTTTAGGTCACCTAACAGAACAAACTCTGAAGCTAGATGGGGCGATCAATTCACAAATGGTGTCCAGGGCGCAGCTGGGAGCTGACGGGGTCGCAGAGGCGGCAACAGTGATAGACTTGTTTCTGGAGAGAGTAATTTTCAAAATTAGTAGTTCAAACTGTTTGGGTATGGACCTGGAAAGTATGACATTACTTTTGGGCTATCTCTGCAATAGACTCGACTCAGCCCCTTTGCAGTTCTATCTGACGGAAGATGTTATAGTTGGGTATGGAAATCTCTGAATTTTTGGTGGCCTTCCTGAGCCAGGATTCAGACACAAGTAAGGACATCAGGGTTAGCAGGAGTGTGCTAAAGCAGTGAGGTAAAACAAACTTAGGGAGGGGCTTCTGATGTTGACATGCATAAAACCAATACTTTTCCCGATCACAGAAGTCGACAAATGAGGGTACCTGGGGACATGCAGGCCTGGGTTTACCTCCACATCACCCGCGGAACAGAGAAGGAGTAGTATGAGGGTGCGGCCAAAGGCTATCAAACTGGTCGCCTAGAGCGTTAGGGGGCAGAGGATAAGAGGAGCAGGTTTCTGGGCATGGTAGAATATATTCAGGGCATAATGCGCAGACAGGGGTATGGTGGGGTGCGAAAACAGGAGGTAAGCCCAGGCACTGGGGTGATGATGAGAGGTTGTATCTCTGGACATGCTGGTTGTAATGGGTGAGGTCACCACATGTGGGGGGTGGGACAAAGGAGGTAACAGGGGTATGCAGAGTGGATCTAGGGGCTCTTTTTGTGAACTAAAACAAATGATAACTAACCTGAAACAACAGTATACAAGGCATATTGACATTTGGGAGAGACATACAGCGAGGCATACAGTAATCACAGGTGTTGAATTGGGAAAAGCTAGCTAAAAACAGTAGGCGAGGCTAATCAGCTAGCACAACAAACAGCAGGTAAAATGGCGTTGACTAGGCAACTGGGCCGACAGATAAACAAACAAGCAGAATGGGGTACCGTGATTAATGGACAGTCCAGCGTGCGTCAGCTATGTAGCCAAGAGATCAGTACCAGGGGGCAGCGGTGGATGGGCAGGGAAGCTGGGCTGGCGAGTGTTATCCAGTTTTTTTTTAAACTAACAATGACTAAATAGCTTGTAGCTAGTTAGCTGGTTAACGATCTGGAGGTTCTTGGAGTGTGTCATAAATAAATCAAAATTAAAAGTGATAGCGAATCCGTATCACAGTGGGTGAGGCAGGTTTCCGGAAGGTATAAACAAATAAAAATCAAAGAGAGAGAAAGTAAATGGGTTCAGAAGTGTTTGGGATGAGGTGAGTCAGATGGTTAGCAGGCCTGTGCTAACAAGCTAACAGTTCGTAGGCCCGGGCTAGACAAGCTAGCCGTTAGCAGGCCGAATAGCAAGTAGGGAGATAGCGAGGGCTAGAGAGCTAACCTTTGGGGGACGTCGCGATGGGGTGAGTCTGTTTATTCCTCTTCTTGCGGTGGCATTGACAGACCGGTCGTGGGCCCGGGTAATTGTAGCCCAGGATTATGCTACAGGAGCTCTGGTGAGCTGGAGACACAGCGTTTCAGAAAGCTCGCGGGCCTTGGCCAGCAGATGGGTCTTTGGCGATGTCGCAACGAAAAAGCCTGTTGAAACCACCTCGGACGATTATGTCGGCGGACCAGTCGTGATGGATCGGCGGCGCTCCGTGTCGGCAGTAAAGGGTCCAGGCCAATTGGCAAAAGAGGTATCGTTGGGCCTCTTCGGCTAGTCGGGAGATGGGCTTAGCTCAAGGCTAACTGTAGCTTGTTTTGGGCCAGAGACGTTGGCCAGGAGTAGCCACTGGAATTGCAGCTAGCTAGTTGCGATGATCCGGTGTAAAGGTTCAGAGCTTGCGGTAGGAATCCGGAGATGTGGTAGAGAAAGAGCAGTCTGATATGCTCTGGGTTGATGTCGCGCTGGTGTTCTAGTTAGCTTAGAAGACCGCTAGCAATGGCTAACTGAGTACGAGCTAGTAGCTAGTTGCTGGCTAGCTTCTGATGGTGGCTCCGGATCTAATGTAAAGTATAGAAAAGGCGGATCCGTACCACATTGGGTGATGCGGGTTGCAGGAGAGTATATTCAGCTCTAGTTTGAGAGTGAGATTAAAATATGTACGAAATATATACAGAAAAATAAACGAAGAAAACTATATTTACACTAGACAGGACGGGACAAGACAAAACATACGTACGACTGCTACGCCATCTTG
>NW_026287764.1:0-128369 GCF_023373465.1 Oncorhynchus keta
CTATTATAAGATTACATACCAGCTAGATCTACTGTCTCTATTATAACATGACAGACCAGCTGGATCTACTGGCTCTATTATATTATGACAGACCAGCTAGATCTACTCTCTATTATAATATGACAGACCATCTAGATCTACTGTCTCTATTATAATATGACAGACCAGCTAGATCTACTGTCTCTATTATAAGATGACATACCAGCTAGATCTACTGTCTCTATTATAATATGACAGACCAGCTAGATCTACTGTCTCTATTATATTATGATAGACCAGCTAGATCTACTGTCTCTATTATAATATGACAGACCAGCTAGATCTACTGTCTCTATTATAAGATGACATACCAGCTAGATCTACTGTCGCTATTATATTATGACATACCAGCTAGATCTACTGTCTTTATTATAATTTGACATACCAGCTAGATCTACTGTCTCTATTATAATATGACAGACCAGCTAGATCTACTGTCTCTATTATAAGATGACAGACCAGCTAGATCTACTGTCTCTATTATAATATGACAGACCAGCTAGATCGACTGTCTCTATTATAAGATTACATACCAGCTAGATCTACTGTCTCTATTATAACATGACAGACCAGCTGGATCTACTGGCTCTATTATATTATGACAGACCAGCTAGATCTACTGTCTCTATTATGTTATGACAGACCAGCTAGATCTACTCTCTATTATAATATGACAGACCATCTAGATCTACTGTCTCTATTATAATATGACAGACCAGCTAGATCTAATGTCTATATTATGAGATGACATACCAGCTAGATCTACTGTCGCTATTATATGATGACAGACCAGCTAGATCTACTGTCTTTATTATAATTTGACAGACTAGCTAGATCGACTGTCTCTATTATAATATGACAGACCATCTAGATCTACTGTCTCTATTATAATATGACAGACCAGCTAGATCTACTGTCTCTATTATAAGATGACATACCAGCTAGATCTACTGTCTCTATTATAATATGACAGACCAGCTAGATCTACTGTCTCTATAATCTACTGTCTCTACTGTCTCTATTATAATATGACAGACCATCTAGATCTACTGTCTTTGTTATATTATGACAGACCAGCTAGATCTACTGTCTCTATTATAAGATGACATACCAGCTAGATCTACTGTCTCTATTATAATATGACAGACCAGCTAGATCTACTGTCTCTATTTTATAATGACAGACCATCTAGATCTACTGTCTCTATTATAATATGACAGACCAGCTAGATCTACTGTCTCTATTATAAGATGACATACCAGCTAGATCTACTGTCTCTATTATAATATGACAGACCAGCTAGATCTACTGTCTCTATTATATTATGACAGACCAGCTAGATCTACTATTATAAGATGACATACCAGCTAGATCTACTGTCTTTATTATAAGATGACAGACCAGCTAGAGTGACTGTCTCTATTATAAGATGACATACCAGCTAGATCTACTGTCTCTATTATAATATGACAGACCAGCTGGATCTACTGGGACAGACCTCTATTATTATAAATGACAGACCAGCTAGATCTACTGTCTCTATTATGTTATGACAGACCAGCTGGATCTACTGTCTCTATTATAATATGACAGACCATCTAGATCTACTGTCTCTATTATATTATGACAGACCAGCTAGATCACTGTCTCTATTATGATGACAGACCAGCTAGATCTACTGTCTCTATTATATTATGACAGACCAGCTAGATCTACTGTCTCTATTATATTATGACAGACCAGCTAGATCTACTGTCTCTATTATAATTTTGACAGACCAGCTAGATCTACTGTCTCTATTATTATGACAGACCAGCTAGATCTACTCTCTATTATAATATGACAGACCATCTAGATCTACTGTCTCTATTATAATATGACAGACCAGCTAGATCTACTGTCTCTATTATACCAGCTAGATCTACTGTATTATTATATATGACAGACCAGCTAGATCTACTGTCTTTATTATATTATCTAGATCTACTGTCTCTATTATGATGACAGACCAGCTAGATCTACTGTCTCTATTATAATATGACATACCAGCTAGATCTACTGACAGACATACCAGCTAGATCTACTGTCTCTATTATAATATGACAGACCAGCTAGATCTACTGTCTCTATTATAAGATGACATACCAGCTAGATCTACTGTCTCTATTATAATATGACAGACTAGATCTACTGTCTCTATTATAAGATGACATACCAGCTAGATCTGTCTCTATTATAACATGACAGACCAGCTGGATCTACTGGCTCTATTATATTATGACAGACCAGCTAGATCTACTCTCTATTATAATATGACAGACCATCTAGATCTACTGTCTCTATTATAATATGACAGACCAGCTAGATCTACTGTCTCTATTATAAGATGACATACCAGCTAGATCTACTGTCTCTATTATAATATGACAGACCAGCTAGATCTACTGTCTCTATTATATTATGATAGACCAGCTAGATCTACTGTCTCTATTATAATATGACAGACCAGCTAGATCTACTGTCTCTATTATAAGATGACATACCAGCTAGATCTACTGTCGCTATTATATTATGACATACCAGCTAGATCTACTGTCTTTATTATAATTTGACATACCAGCTAGATCTACTGTCTCTATTATAATATGACAGACCAGCTAGATCTACTGTCTCTATTATAAGATGACAGACCAGCTAGATCTACTGTCTCTATTATAATATGACAGACCAGCTAGATCGACTGTCTCTATTATAAGATTACATACCAGCTAGATCTACTGTCTCTATTATAACATGACAGACCAGCTGGATCTACTGGCTCTATTATATTATGACAGACCAGCTAGATCTACTGTCTCTATTATGTTATGACAGACCAGCTAGATCTACTCTCTATTATAATATGACAGACCATCTAGATCTACTGTCTCTATTATAATATGACAGACCAGCTAGATCTACTGTCTATATTATGAGATGACATACCAGCTAGATCTACTGTCGCTATTATATGATGACAGACCAGCTAGATCTACTGTCTTTATTATAATTTGACAGACTAGCTAGATCGACTGTCTCTATTATAATATGACAGACCATCTAGATCTACTGTCTCTATTATAATATGACAGACCAGCTAGATCTACTGTCTCTATTATAAGATGACATACCAGCTAGATCTACTGTCTCTATTATAATATGACAGACCAGCTAGATCTACTGTCTCTATAATAAGATGACAGACCAGCTAGATCTACTGTCTCTATTATATTATGATAGACCAGCTAGATCTACTGTCTCTATTATAATATGACAGACCAGCTAGATCTACTGTCTCTATTATAAGATGACTACTAGATCTGTCTCTATTATAATATGACAGACCAGCTAGATCTACTGTCTCTATTATATTATGACAGACCAGCTAGATCTACTGTCTCTATTATAATATGACAGACCAGCTAGATCTACTGTCTCTATTATAATATGACAGACCATCTAGATCTACTGTCTTTATTATAAATTGACAGACCAGCTAGAGCGACTGTCTCTATTATAAGATGACATACCAGCTAGATCTACTGTCTCTATTATAATATGACAGACCAGCTAGATCTACTGGCTCTTTTATAATGACAGACCATCTAGATCGACTGTCTCTATTATAATATGACAGACCAGCTAGATCTACTGTCTCTATTATAAGATGACATACCAGCTAGATCTACTGTCTCTATTATAATATGACAGACCAGCTAGATATACTGTCTCTATTATAAGATGACATACCAGCTAGATCTACTGTCTCTATTATAAGATGACATACCAGCTAGATCTACTGTCTCTATTATAAGATGACATACCAGCTCGATCAACTGTTTATATTATATTAAGACAGACCAGCTAGATCTACTGTCTCTATTATATTATGACAGACCAGCTAGATCTACTGTCTCTATTATAATATGACAGACCAGCTAGATCTACTGTCTCTATTATAAGATGACATACCAGCTAGATCTACTGTCCCTATTATAAGATTACATACCAGCTAGATCTACTGTCTCTATTATAACATGACAGACCAGCTGGATCTACTGGCTCTATTATATTATGACAGACCAGCTAGATCTACTCTCTATTATAATATGACAGACCATCTAGATCTACTGTCTCTATTATAATATGACAGACCAGCTAGATCTACTGTCTCTATTATAAGATGACATACCAGCTAGATCTACTGTCTCTATTATAATATGACAGACCAGCTAGATCTACTGTCTCTATTATATTATGATAGACCAGCTAGATCTACTGTCTCTATTATAATATGACAGACCAGCTAGATCTACTGTCTCTATTATAAGATGACATACCAGCTAGATCTACTGTCGCTATTATATTATGACATACCAGCTAGATCTACTGTCTTTATTATAATTTGACATACCAGCTAGATCTACTGTCTCTATTATAATATGACAGACCAGCTAGATCTACTGTCTCTATTATAAGATGACAGACCAGCTAGATCTACTGTCTCTATTATAATATGACAGACAAGCTAGATCGACTGTCTCTATTATAAGATTACATACCAGCTAGATCTACTGTCTCTATTATAACATGACAGACCAGCTGGATCTACTGGCTCTATTATATTATGACAGACCAGCTAGATCTACTGTCTCTATTATGTTATGACAGACCAGCTAGATCTACTCTCTATTATAATATGACAGACCATCTAGATCTACTGTCTCTATTATAATATGACAGACCAGCTAGATCTACTGTCTATATTATGAGATGACATACCAGCTAGATCTACTGTCGCTATTATATGATGACAGACCAGCTAGATCTACTGTCTTTATTATAATTTGACAGACTAGCTAGATCGACTGTCTCTATTATAATATGACAGACCATCTAGATCTACTGTCTCTATTATAATATGACAGACCAGCTAGATCTACTGTCTCTATTATAAGATGACATACCAGCTAGATCTACTGTCTCTATTATAATATGACAGACCAGCTAGATCTACTGTCTCTATAATAAGATGACAGACCAGCTAGATCTACTGTCTCTGTTATATTATGATAGACCAGCTAGATCTACTGTCTCTATTATAATATGACAGACCATCTAGATCTACTGTCTCTATTATAATATGACAGACCAGCTAGATCTACTGTCTCTATTATATTATGACAGACCAGCTAGATCTACTGTCTCTATTATAATATGACAGACCAGCTCGATCTACTGTCTCTATTATAAGATGACATACCAGCTAGATCTACTGTCGCTATTATATTATGACAGACCAGCTAGATCTACTGTCTTTATTATAATTTGACAGACCAGCTAGAGTGACTGTCTCTATTATAAGATGACATACCAGCTAGATCTACTGTCTCTATTATAATATGACAGACCAGCTGGATCTACTGGCTCTATTATATAATGACAGACCAGCTAGATCTACTGTCTCTATTATGTTATGACAGACCAGCTGGATCTACTGTCTCTATTATAATATGACAGACCATCTAGATCTACTGTCTCTATCATAATATGACAGACCAGCTAGATCTACTGTCTCTATTATATTATGACAGACCAGCTAGATCTACTGTCTCTATTATAAGATGACATACCAGCTAGATCTACTGTCTCTGTTATATTATGACAGACCAGCTAGATCTACTGTCGCTATTATATGATGACAGACCAGCTAGATCTACTGTCTTTATTATAATTTGACAGACTAGCTAGATCGACTGTCTCTATTATAATATGACAGACCATCTAGATCTACTGTCTCTATTATAATATGACAGACCAGCTAGATCTACTGTCTCTATTATAACATGACAGACCAGCTGGATCTACTGGCTCTATTATATTATGACAGACCAGCTAGATCTACTCTCTATTATAATATGACAGACCATCTAGATCTACTGTCTCTATTATAATATGACAGACCAGCTAGATCTACTGTCTCTATTATAAGATGACATACCAGCTAGATCTACTGTCTCTATTATAATATGACAGACCAGCTAGATCTACTGTCTCTATTATATTATGATAGACCAGCTAGATCTACTGTCTCTATTATAATATGACAGACCAGCTAGATCTACTGTCTCTATTATAAGATGACATACCAGCTAGATCTACTGTCGCTATTATATTATGACATACCAGCTAGATCTACTGTCTTTATTATAATTTGACATACCAGCTAGATCTACTGTCTCTATTATAATATGACAGACCAGCTAGATCTACTGTCTCTATTATAAGATGACAGACCAGCTAGATCTACTGTCTCTATTATAATATGACAGACCAGCTAGATCGACTGTCTCTATTATAAGATTACATACCAGCTAGATCTACTGTCTCTATTATAACATGACAGACCAGCTGGATCTACTGGCTCTATTATATTATGACAGACCAGCTAGATCTACTGTCTCTATTATGTTATGACAGACCAGCTAGATCTACTCTCTATTATAATATGACAGACCATCTAGATCTACTGTCTCTATTATAATATGACAGACCAGCTAGATCTACTGTCTATATTATGAGATGACATACCAGCTAGATCTACTGTCGCTATTATATGATGACAGACCAGCTAGATCTACTGTCTTTATTATAATTTGACAGACTAGCTAGATCGACTGTCTCTATTATAATATGACAGACCATCTAGATCTACTGTCTCTATTATAATATGACAGACCAGCTAGATCTACTGTCTCTATTATAAGATGACATACCAGCTAGATCTACTGTCTCTATTATAATATGACAGACCAGCTAGATCTACTGTCTCTATAATAAGATGACAGACCAGCTAGATCTACTGTCTCTGTTATATTATGATAGACCAGCTAGATCTACTGTCTCTATTATAATATGACAGACCATCTAGATCTACTGTCTCTATTATAATATGACAGACCAGCTAGATCTACTGTCTCTATTATAATATGACAGACCAGCTAGATCTACTGTCTCTATTATAATATGACAGACCAGCTAGATCTACTGTCTCTATTATAAGATGACATACCAGCTAGATCTACTGTCGCTATTATATTATGACAGACCAGCTAGATCTACTGTCTTTATTATAATTTGACAGACCAGCTAGAGTGACTGTCTCTATTATAAGATGACATACCAGCTAGATCTACTGTCTCTATTATAATATGACAGACCAGCTGGATCTACTGGCTCTATTATATAATGACAGACCAGCTAGATCTACTGTCTCTATTATGTTATGACAGACCAGCTGGATCTACTGTCTCTATTATAATATGACAGACCATCTAGATCTACTGTCTCTATCATAATATGACAGACCAGCTAGATCTACTGTCTCTATTATATTATGACAGACCAGCTAGATCTACTGTCTCTATTATAAGATGACATACCAGCTAGATCTACTGTCTCTGTTATATTATGACAGACCAGCTAGATCTACTGTCTCTATTATAAGATGACATACCAGCTAGATCTACTGTCTCTGTTATATTATGACAGACCAGCTAGATCTACTGTCTCTATTATAAGATGACATACCAGCTAGATCTACTTTCTCTATTATAATATGACAGACCAGCTAGATCTACTTTCTCTATTATAATATGACAGACCAGCTAGATCTACTGTCCTTATTATAATTTGACAGACCAGCTAGAGCGACTGTCTCTATTATAAGATGACATACCAGCTAGATCTACTGTCTCTATTATAACATGACAGACCAGCTGGATCTACTGGCTCTATTATATAATGACAGACCAGCTAGATCTACTGTCTCTATTATAATATGACAGACCATCTAGATCTACTGTCTCTATTATAATATGACAGACCAGCTAGATCTACTGTCTCTATTACGTTATGACAGACCAGCTAGATCTACTCTCTATTATAATATGACAGACCATCTAGATCTACTGTCTCTATTATAATATGACAGACCAGCGAGATCTACTGTCTCTATTATAAGATGACATACCAGCTAGATCTACTGTCTCTATTATAATATGACAGACCAGCTAGATCTACTGTCTCTATAATAAGATGACAGACCAGCTAGATCTACTGTCTCTATTATATTATGATAGACCAGCTAGATCTACTGTCTCTATTATAATATGACAGACCAGCTAGATCTACTGTCTCTATTATAAGATGACATACCAGCTAGATCTACTGTCGCTATTATATTATGACAGACCAGCTAGATCTACTTTCTTTATTATAATTTGACAGACCAGCGAGAGCGACTGTCTCTATTATAAGATGACAGACCAGCTAGATCTACTGTCTCTATAATAAGATGACATACCAGCTAGATCTACTGTCTCTATTATAAGATGACATACCAGCTAGATCTACTGTCGCTATTATAATATGACAGACCAGCTAGATCTACTGTCTCTATTATAAGATGACATACCAGCTAGATCTACTTTCTCTATTATAATATGACAGACCAGCTAGATCTACTTTCTCTATTATAATATGACAGACCAGCTAGATCTACTGTCCTTATTATAATTTGACAGACCAGCTAGAGCGACTGTCTCTATTATAAGATGACATACCAGCTAGATCTACTGTCTCTATTATAACATGACAGACCAGCTGGATCTACTGGCTCTATTATATAATGACAGACCAGCTAGATCTACTGTCTCTATTATAATATGACAGACCATCTAGATCTACTGTCTCTATTATAATATGACAGACCAGCTAGATCTACTGTCTCTATTACGTTATGACAGACCAGCTAGATCTACTCTCTATTATAATATGACAGACCATCTAGATCTACTGTCTCTATTATAATATGACAGACCAGCGAGATCTACTGTCTCTATTATAAGATGACATACCAGCTAGATCTACTGTCTCTATTATAATATGACAGACCAGCTAGATCTACTGTCTCTATAATAAAATGACAGACCAGCTAGATCTACTGTCTCTATTATATTATGATAGACCAGCTAGATCTACTGTCTCTATTATAATATGACAGACCATCTAGATCTACTGTCTCTATTATAATATGACAGACCAGCTAGATCTACTGTCTCTATTATATTATGACAGACCAGCTAGATCTACTTTCTTTATTATAATTTGACAGACCAGCGAGAGCGACTGTCTCTATTATAAGATGACAGACCAGCTAGATCTACTGTCTCTATAATAAGATGACAGACCAGCTAGATCTACTGTCTCTATTATAAGATGACATACCAGCTAGATCTACTGTCTCTATTATAAGATGACATACCAGCTAGATCTACTGTCTCTATTATAAGATGACATACCAGCTAGATCTACTGCCGCTATTATATTATGACAGACCAGCTGGATCTACTGTCTCTATTATAAGATTACATACCAGCTAGATCTACTGTCTCTATTATAACATGACAGACCAGCTGGATCTACTGGCTCTATTATATTATGACAGACCAGCTAGATCTACTGGCTCTATTATAATATAACATACCAGCTAGATCTACTGTCTCTATTATAATATGACAGACCAGCTAGAACGACTGTCTCTATTATAAGATGACATACCAGCTAGATCTACTGTCTCTATTATAATATGACAGACCAGCTGGATCTACTGGCTCTATTATATAATGACAGACCAGCTAGATCTACTGTCTCTATTATGTTATGACAGACCAGCTGGATCTACTGTCTCTATTATAATATGACAGACCATCTAGATCTACTGTCTCTATTATAATATGACAGACCAGCTAGATCTACTGTCTCTATTATATTACGACAGACCAGCTAGATCTACTGTCTCTATTATAAGATGACATACCAGCTAGATCTACTGTCGCTATTATATTATGACAGACCAGCTAGATCTACTGTCTTTATTATAAGATGACATACCAGCTAGATCTACTGTCTCTGTTATATTATGACAGACCAGCTAGATCTACTGTCTCTATTATAAGATGACATACCAGCTAGATCTACTTTCTCTATTATAATATGACAGACCAGCTAGATCTACTTTCTCTATTATAATATGACAGACCAGCTAGATCTACTGTCCTTATTATAATTTGACAGACCAGCTAGAGCGACTGTCTCTATTATAAGATGACATACCAGCTAGATCTACTGTCTCTATTATAACATGACAGACCAGCTGGATCTACTGGCTCTATTATATAATGACAGACCAGCTAGATCTACTGTCTCTATTATAATATGACAGACCATCTAGATCTACTGTCTCTATTATAATATGACAGACCAGCTAGATCTACTGTCTCTATTACGTTATGACAGACCAGCTAGATCTACTCTCTATTATAATATGACAGACCATCTAGATCTACTGTCTCTATTATAATATGACAGACCAGCGAGATCTACTGTCTCTATTATAAGATGACATACCAGCTAGATCTACTGTCTCTATTATAATATGACAGACCAGCTAGATCTACTGTCTCTATAATAAGATGACAGACCAGCTAGATCTACTGTCTCTATTATATTATGATAGACCAGCTAGATCTACTGTCTCTATTATAATATGACAGACCATCTAGATCTACTGTCTCTATTATAATATGACAGACCAGCTAGATCTACTGTCTCTATTATATTATGACAGACCAGCTAGATCTACTTTCTTTATTATAATTTGACAGACCAGCGAGAGCGACTGTCTCTATTATAAGATGACAGACCAGCTAGATCTACTGTCTCTATAATAAGATGACAGACCAGCTAGATCTACTGTCTCTATTATAAGATGACATACCAGCTAGATCTACTGTCTCTATTATAAGATGACATACCAGCTAGATCTACTGTCTCTATTATAAGATGACATACCAGCTAGATCTACTGCCGCTATTATATTATGACAGACCAGCTGGATCTACTGTCTCTATTATAAGATTACATACCAGCTAGATCTACTGTCTCTATTATAACATGACAGACCAGCTGGATCTACTGGCTCTATTATATTATGACAGACCAGCTAGATCTACTCTCTATTATAATATGACAGACCATCTAGATCTACTGTCTCTATTATAATATGACAGACCAGCTAGATCTACTGTCTCTATTATAAGATGACATACCAGCTAGATCTACTGTCTCTATTATAATATGACAGACCAGCTAGATCTACTGTCTCTATTATATTATGATAGACCAGCTAGATCTACTGTCTCTATTATAATATGACAGACCAGCTAGATCTACTGTCTCTATTATAAGATGACATACCAGCTAGATCTACTGTCTTTATTATAATTTGACATACCAGCTAGATCTACTGTCTCTATTATAATATGACAGACCAGCTAGATCTACTGTCTCTATTATAAGATGACAGACCAGCTAGATCTACTGTCTCTATTATAATATGACAGACCAGCTAGATCGACTGTCTCTATTATAAGATTACATACCAGCTAGATCTACTGTCTCTATTATAACATGACAGACCACCTGGATCTACTGGCTCTATTATATTATGACAGACCAGCTAGATCTACTGTCTCAATTATGTTATGACAGACCAGCTAGATCTACTCTCTATTATAATATGACAGACCAGCTAGATCTACTGTCTTTATTATAATTTGACAGACCAGCTAGATCGACTGTCTCTATTATAATATGACAGACCATCTAGATCTACTGTCTCTATTATAATATGACAGACCATCTAGATCTACTGTCTCTATTATAATATGACAGACCAGCTAGATCTACTGTCTCTATTATAAGATGACATACCAGCTAGATCTACTGTCGCTATTATATTATGACAGACCAGCTAGATCTACTGTCTTTATTATAATTTGACAGACCAGCTAGATCGACTGTCTCTATTATAATATGACAGACCATCTAGATCTACTGTCTCTATTATAATATGACAGACCAGCTAGATCTACTGTCTCTATTATAAGATGACATACCAGTTAGATCTACTGTCTCTATTATAATATGACAGACCAGCTAGATCTACTGTCTCTATAATAAGATGACAGACCAGCTAGATCTACTGTCTCTGTTATATTATGATAGACCAGCTAGATCTACTGTCTCTATTATAATATGACAGACCATCTAGATCTACTGTCTCTATTATAATATGACAGACCAGCTAGATCTACTGTCTCTATTATATTATGACAGACCAGCTAGATCTACTGTCTTTATTAAAATATGACAGACCATCTAGATCTACTGTCTCTATTATAATATGACAGACCAGCTGGATCTACTGTCGCTATTATATTATGACAGACCAGCAAGATCTACTGTCTTTATTATAATTTGACAGACCAGCTAGAGCGACTGTCTCTATTATAAGATGACATACCAGCTAGATCTACTGTCTCTATTATAAGATGACATACCAGCTAGATCTACTGTCTCTATTATAAGATGACATACCAGCTAGATCTACTGTCGCTATTATATTATGACAGACCAGCAAGATCTACTGTCTTTATTATAATTTGACAGACCAGCTAGAGCGACTGTCTCTATTATAAGATGACATACCAGCTAGATCTACTGTCTCTATTATAATATGACAGACCAGCTGGATCTACTGTCTCTATTATGTTATGACAGACCAGCTAGATCTACTGTCTCTATTATAATATGACAGACCAGCTAGATCTACTGTCTCTATTATAAGATGACATACCAGGTAGATCTACTGTCGCTATTATATTATGACAGACCAGCTAGATCTACTGTCTTTATTATAATTTGACAGACCAGCTAGAGCGACTGTCTCTATTATAATATGACAGACCAGCTAGATCTACTGTCTCTATTATAATTTGACATACCAGCTAGATCTACTGTCGCTATTATATTATGACAGACCAGCTAGATCTACTGTCTTTATTATAATTTGACAGACCAGCTAGAGCGACTGTCTCTATTATAAGATGACATACCAGCTAGATCTACTGTCTCTATTATAATATGACAGACCAGCTGGATCTACTGGCTCTATTTTATAATGACAGACCATCTAGATCGACTGTCTCTATTATAATATGACAGACCAGCTAGATCTACTGTCTCTATTATAATATGACAGACCAGCTAGATATACTGTCTCTATTATAAGATGACATACCAGCTAGATCTACTGTCTCTATTATAAGATGACATACCAGCTAGATCTACTGTCGCTATTATATTATGACAGACCAGCTGGATCTACTGGCTCTATTATATAATGACAGACCAGCTAGATCTACTGTCTCTATTATGTTATGACAGACCAGCTAGATCTACTGTCTCTATTATAATATGACAGACCATCTAGATCTACTGTCTCTATTATAAGATTACATACCAGCTAGATCTACTGTCTCTATTATAACATGACAGACCAGCTGGATCTACTGGCTCTATTATATTATGACAGACCAGCTAGATCTACTCTCTATTATAATATGACAGACCATCTAGATCTACTGTCTCTATTATAATATGACAGACCAGCTAGATCTACTGTCTCTATTATAAGATGACATACCAGCTAGATCTACTGTCTCTATTATAATATGACAGACCAGCTAGATCTACTGTCTCTATTATATTATGATAGACCAGCTAGATCTACTGTCTCTATTATAATATGACAGACCAGCTAGATCTACTGTCTTTATTATAATTTGACATACCAGCTAGATCTACTGTCTCTATTATAATATGACAGACCAGCTAGATCTACTGTCTCTATTATAAGATGACAGACCAGCTAGATCTACTGTCTCTATTATAATATGACAGACCAGCTAGATCGACTGTCTCTATTATAAGATTACATACCAGCTAGATCTACTGTCTCTATTATAACATGACAGACCAGCTGGATCTACTGGCTCTATTATATTATGACAGACCAGCTAGATCTACTGTCTCTATTATGTTATGACAGACCAGCTAGATCTACTCTCTATTATAATATGACAGACCAGCTAGATCTACTGTCTCTATTATATTATGATAGACCAGCTAGATCTACTGTCTCTATTATAATATGACAGACCAGCTAGATCTACTGTCTCTATTATAAGATGACATACCAGCTAGATCTACTGTCTTTATTATAATTTGACATACCAGCTAGATCTACTGTCTCTATTATAATATGACAGACCAGCTAGATCTACTGTCTCTATTATAAGATGACAGACCAGCTAGATCTACTGTCTCTATTATAATATGACAGACCAGCTAGATCGACTGTCTCTATTATAAGATTACATACCAGCTAGATCTACTGTCTCTATTATAACATGACAGACCACCTGGATCTACTGGCTCTATTATATTATGACAGACCAGCTAGATCTACTGTCTCAATTATGTTATGACAGACCAGCTAGATCTACTCTCTATTATAATATGACAGACCAGCTAGATCTACTGTCTTTATTATAATTTGACAGACCAGCTAGATCGACTGTCTCTATTATAATATGACAGACCATCTAGATCTACTGTCTCTATTATAATATGACAGACCATCTAGATCTACTGTCTCTATTATAATATGACAGACCAGCTAGATCTACTGTCTCTATTATAAGATGACATACCAGCTAGATCTACTGTCGCTATTATATTATGACAGACCAGCTAGATCTACTGTCTTTATTATAATTTGACAGACCAGCTAGATCGACTGTCTCTATTATAATATGACAGACCATCTAGATCTACTGTCTCTATTATAATATGACAGACCAGCTAGATCTACTGTCTCTATTATAAGATGACATACCAGTTAGATCTACTGTCTCTATTATAATATGACAGACCAGCTAGATCTACTGTCTCTATAATAAGATGACAGACCAGCTAGATCTACTGTCTCTGTTATATTATGATAGACCAGCTAGATCTACTGTCTCTATTATAATATGACAGACCATCTAGATCTACTGTCTCTATTATAATATGACAGACCAGCTAGATCTACTGTCTCTATTATATTATGACAGACCAGCTAGATCTACTGTCTTTATTAAAATATGACAGACCATCTAGATCTACTGTCTCTATTATAATATGACAGACCAGCTGGATCTACTGTCGCTATTATATTATGACAGACCAGCAAGATCTACTGTCTTTATTATAATTTGACAGACCAGCTAGAGCGACTGTCTCTATTATAAGATGACATACCAGCTAGATCTACTGTCTCTATTATAAGATGACATACCAGCTAGATCTACTGTCTCTATTATAAGATGACATACCAGCTAGATCTACTGTCGCTATTATATTATGACAGACCAGCAAGATCTACTGTCTTTATTATAATTTGACAGACCAGCTAGAGCGACTGTCTCTATTATAAGATGACATACCAGCTAGATCTACTGTCTCTATTATAATATGACAGACCAGCTGGATCTACTGTCTCTATTATGTTATGACATACCAGCTAGATCTACTGTCTCTATTATAATATGACAGACCAGCTAGATCTACTGTCTCTATTATAAGATGACATACCAGCTAGATCTACTGTCGCTATTATATTATGACAGACCAGCTAGATCTACTGTCTTTATTATAATTTGACAGACCAGCTAGTGTGACTGTCTCTATTATAATATGACAGACCAGCTAGATCTACTGTCTCTATTATAAGATGACATACCAGCTAGATCTACTGTCTCTATTATATTATGACAGACCAGCTAGATCTACTGTCTCTATTATAATATGACAGACCAGCTAGATCTACTGTCTCTATTATAAGATGACATACCAGCTAGATCTACTGTCTCTATTATAATATGACAGACCAGCTGGATCTACTGGCTCTATTTTATAATGACAGACCATCTAGATCGACTGTCTCTATTATAATATGACAGACCAGCTAGATCTACTGTCTCTATTATAATATGACAGACCAGCTAGATATACTGTCTCTATTATAAGATGACATACCAGCTAGATCTACTGTCTCTATTATAAGATGACATACCAGCTAGATCTACTGTCGCTATTATATTATGACAGACCAGCTGGATCTACTGGCTCTATTATATAATGACAGACCAGCTAGATCTACTGTCTCTATTATGTTATGACAGACCAGCTAGATCTACTGTCTCTATTATAATATGACAGACCATCTAGATCTACTGTCTCTATTATAAGATTACATACCAGCTAGATCTACTGTCTCTATTATAACATGACAGACCAGCTGGATCTACTGGCTCTATTATATTATGACAGACCAGCTAGATCTACTCTCTATTATAATATGACAGACCATCTAGATCTACTGTCTCTATTATAATATGACAGACCAGCTAGATCTACTGTCTCTATTATAAGATGACATACCAGCTAGATCTACTGTCTCTATTATAATATGACAGACCAGCTAGATCTACTGTCTCTATTATATTATGATAGACCAGCTAGATCTACTGTCTCTATTATAATATGACAGACCAGCTAGATCTACTGTCTTTATTATAATTTGACATACCAGCTAGATCTACTGTCTCTATTATAATATGACAGACCAGCTAGATCTACTGTCTCTATTATAAGATGACAGACCAGCTAGATCTACTGTCTCTATTATAATATGACAGACCAGCTAGATCGACTGTCTCTATTATAAGATTACATACCAGCTAGATCTACTGTCTCTATTATAACATGACAGACCAGCTGGATCTACTGGCTCTATTATATTATGACAGACCAGCTAGATCTACTGTCTCTATTATGTTATGACAGACCAGCTAGATCTACTCTCTATTATAATATGACAGACCAGCTAGATCTACTGTCTTTATTATAATTTGACAGACCAGCTAGATCGACTGTCTCTATTATAATATGACAGACCATCTAGATCTACTGTCTCTATTATAATATGACAGACCATCTAGATCTACTGTCTCTATTATAATATGACAGACCAGCTAGATCTACTGTCTCTATTATAAGATGACATACCAGCTAGATCTACTGTCGCTATTATATTATGACAGACCAGCTAGATCTACTGTCTTTATTATAATTTGACAGACCAGCTAGATCGACTGTCTCTATTATAATATGACAGACCATCTAGATCTACTGTCTCTATTATAATATGACAGACCAGCTAGATCTACTGTCTCTATTATAAGATGACATACCAGCTAGATCTACTGTCTCTATTATAATATGACAGACCAGCTAGATCTACTGTCTCTATAATAAGATGACAGACCAGCTAGATCTACTGTCTCTGTTATATTATGATAGACCAGCTAGATCTACTGTCTCTATTATAATATGACAGACCATCTAGATCTACTGTCTCTATTATAATATGACAGACCAGCTAGATCTACTGTCTCTATTATATTATGACAGACCAGCTAGATCTACTGTCTTTATTAAAATATGACAGACCATCTAGATCTACTGTCTCTATTATAATATGACAGACCAGCTGGATCTACTGGCTCTATTATAAGATGACATACCAGCTAGATCTACTGTCTCTATTATAAGATGACATACCAGCTAGATCTACTGTCGCTATTATATTATGACAGACCAGCAAGATCTACTGTCTTTATTATAATTTGACAGACCAGCTAGAGCGACTGTCTCTATTATAAGATGACATACCAGCTAGATCTACTGTCTCTATTATAATATGACAGACCAGCTAGATCTACTGTCTCTATTATAAGATGACATACCAGGTAGATCTACTGTCCCTATTATATTATGACAGACCAGCTAGATCTACTGTCTTTATTATAATTTGACAGACCAGCTAGAGCGACTGTCTCTATTATAATATGACAGACCAGCTAGATATACTGTCTCTATTATAAGATGACATACCAGCTAGATCTACTGTCTCTATTATAAGATGACATACCAGCTAGATCTACTGTCACTATTATATTATGACAGACCAGCTGGATCTACTGGCTCTATTATATAATGACAGACCAGCTAGATCTACTGTCTCTATTATGTTATGACAGACCAGCTAGATCTACTGTCTCTATTATAATATGACAGACCATCTAGATCTACTGTCTCTATTATAAGATTACATACCAGCTAGATCTACTGTCTCTATTATAACATGACAGACCAGCTGGATCTACTGGCTCTATTATATTATGACAGACCAGCTAGATCTACTCTCTATTATAATATGACAGACCATCTAGATCTACTGTCTCTATTATAATATGACAGACCAGCTAGATCTACTGTCTCTATTATAAGATGACATACCAGCTAGATCTACTGTCTCTATTATAATATGACAGACCAGCTAGATCTACTGTCTCTATTATATTATGATAGACCAGCTAGATCTACTGTCTCTATTATAATATGACAGACCAGCTAGATCTACTGTCTCTATTATAAGATGACATACCAGCTAGATCTACTGTCGCTATTATATTATGACAGACCAGCTAGATCTACTGTCTTTATTATAATTTGACATACCAGCTAGATCTACTGTCTCTATTATAATATGACAGACCAGCTAGATCTACTGTCTCTATTATAAGATGACAGACCAGCTAGATCTACTGTCTCTATTATAATATGACAGACCAGCTAGATCGACTGTCTCTATTATAAGATTACATACCAGCTAGATCTACTGTCTCTATTATAACATGACAGACCAGCTGAATCTACTGGCTCTATTATATTATGACAGACCAGCTAGATCTACTGTCTCTATTATGTTATGACAGACCAGCTAGATCTACTCTCTATTATAATATGACAGACCATCTAGATCTACTGTCTCTATTATAATATGACAGACCAGCTAGATCTACTGTCTCTATTATAAGATGACATACCAGCTAGATCTACTGTCGCTATTATATTATGACAGACCAGCTAGATCTACTGTCTTTATTATAATTTGACAGACCAGCTAGATCTACTGTCTCTGTTATATTATGATAGACCAGCTAGATCTACTGTCTCTATTATAATATGACAGACCATCTAGATCTACTGTCTCTATTATAATATGACAGACCAGCTAGATCTACTGTCTCTATAATAAGATGACAGACCAGCTAGATCTACTGTCTCTGTTATATTATGATAGACCAGCTAGATCTACTGTCTCTATTATAATATGACAGACCATCTAGATCTACTGTCTCTATTATAATATGACAGACCAGCTAGATCTACTGTCTCTATTATATTATGACAGACCATCTAGATCTACTGTCTCTATTATAATATGACAGACCAGCTAGATCTACTGTCTCTATTATAATATGACAGACCAGCTGGATCTACTGGCTCTATTATAAGATGACATACCAGCTAGATCTACTGTCTCTATTATAAGATGACATACCAGCTAGATCTACTGTCGCTATTATATTATGACAGACCAGCTAGATCTACTGTCTTTATTAAAATATGACAGACCATCTAGATCTACTGTCTCTATTATAATATGACAGACCAGCTGGATCTACTGGCTCTATTATAAGATGACATACCAGCTAGATCTACTGTCTCTATTATAAGATGACATACCAGCTAGATCTACTGTCGCTATTATATTATGACAGACCAGCAAGATCTACTGTCTTTATTATAATTTGACAGACCAGCTAGAGCGACTGTCTCTATTATAAGATGACATACCAGCTAGATCTACTGTCTCTATTATAATATGACAGACCAGCTGGATCTACTGTCTCTATTATAATATGACAGACCAGCTAGATCTACTGTCTCTATTATAAGATGACATACCAGGTAGATCTACTGTCGCTATTATATTATGACAGACCAGCTAGATCTACTGTCTTTATTATAATTTGACAGACCAGCTAGAGCGACTGTCTCTATTATAATATGACAGACCAGCTAGATCTACTGTCTCTATTATAAGATGACATACCAGCTAGATCTACTGTCGCTATTATATTATGACAGACCAGCTAGATCTACTGTCTTTATTATAATTTGACAGACCAGCTAGAGCGACTGTCTCTATTATAAGATGACATACCAGCTAGATCTACTGTCTCTATTATAATATGACAGACCAGCTGGATCTACTGGCTCTATTTTATAATGACAGACCATCTAGATCGACTGTCTCTATTATAATATGACAGACCAGCTAGATCTACTGTCTCTATTATAATATGACAGACCAGCTAGATATACTGTCTCTATTATAAGATGACATACCAGCTAGATCTACTGTCTCTATTATAAGATGACATACCAGCTAGATCTACTGTCGCTATTATATTATGACAGACCAGCTGGATCTACTGGCTCTATTATATAATGACAGACCAGCTAGATCTACTGTCTCTATTATGTTATGACAGACCAGCTAGATCTACTGTCTCTATTATAATATGACAGACCATCTAGATCTACTGTCTCTATTATAAGATTACATACCAGCTAGATCTACTGTCTCTATTATAACATGACAGACCAGCTGGATCTACTGGCTCTATTATATTATGACAGACCAGCTAGATCTACTCTCTATTATAATATGACAGACCATCTAGATCTACTGTCTCTATTATAATATGACAGACCAGCTAGATCTACTGTCTCTATTATAAGATGACATACCAGCTAGATCTACTGTCTCTATTATAATATGACAGACCAGCTAGATCTACTGTCTCTATTATATTATGATAGACCAGCTAGATCTACTGTCTCTATTATAATATGACAGACCAGCTAGATCTACTGTCTCTATTATAAGATGACATACCAGCTAGATCTACTGTCGCTATTATATTATGACAGACCAGCTAGATCTACTGTCTTTATTATAATTTGACATACCAGCTAGATCTACTGTCTCTATTATAATATGACAGACCAGCTAGATCTACTGTCTCTATTATAAGATGACAGACCAGCTAGATCTACTGTCTCTATTATAATATGACAGACCAGCTAGATCGACTGTCTCTATTATAAGATTACATACCAGCTAGATCTACTGTCTCTATTATAATATGACAGACCATCTAGATCTACTGTCTCTATTATAATATGACAGACCATCTAGATCTACTGTCTCTATTATAATATGACAGACCAGCTAGATCTACTGTCTCTATTATAAGATGACATACCAGCTAGATCTACTGTCGCTATTATATTATGACAGACCAGCTAGATCTACTGTCTTTATTATAATTTGACAGACCAGCTAGATCGACTGTCTCTATTATAATATGACAGACCATCTAGATCTACTGTCTCTATTATAATATGACAGACCAGCTAGATCTACTGTCTCTATTATAAGATGACATACCAGCTAGATCTACTGTCTCTATTATAATATGACAGACCAGCTAGATCTACTGTCTCTATAATAAGATGACAGACCAGCTAGATCTACTGTCTCTGTTATATTATGATAGACCAGCTAGATCTACTGTCTCTATTATAATATGACAGACCATCTAGATCTACTGTCTCTATTATAATATGACAGACCAGCTAGATCTACTGTCTCTATTATATTATGACAGACCAGCTAGATCTACTGTCTTTATTAAAATATGACAGACCATCTAGATCTACTGTCTCTATTATAATATGACAGACCAGCTGGATCTACTGGCTCTATTATAAGATGACATACCAGCTAGATCTACTGTCTCTATTATAAGATGACATACCAGCTAGATCTACTGTCGCTATTATATTATGACAGACCAGCAAGATCTACTGTCTTTATTATAATTTGACAGACCAGCTAGAGCGACTGTCTCTATTATAAGATGACATACCAGCTAGATCTACTGTCTCTATTATAATATGACAGACCAGCTGGATCTACTGTCTCTATTATGTTATGACAGACCAGCTAGATCTACTGTCTCTATTATAATATGACAGACCAGCTAGATCTACTGTCTCTATTATAAGATGACATACCAGGTAGATCTACTGTCGCTATTATATTATGACAGACCAGCTAGATCTACTGTCTTTATTATAATTTGACAGACCAGCTAGATCGACTGTCTCTATTATAAGATGACATACCAGCTAGATCTACTGTCTCTATTATAAGATGACATACCAGCTAGATCTACTGTCGCTATTATATTATGACAGACCAGCTAGATCTACTATCTTTATTATAATTTGACAGACCAGCTAGAGCGACTGTCTCTATTATAAGATGACATACCAGCTAGATCTACTGTCTCTATTATAATATGACAGACCAGCTGGATCTACTGTCTCTATTATAATATGACAGACCAGCTAGATCTACTGTCTCTATTATAAGATGACATACCAGGTAGATCTACTGTCGCTATTATATTATGACAGACCAGCTAGATCTACTGTCTTTATTATAATTTGACAGACCAGCTAGAGCGACTGTCTCTATTATAATATGACAGACCAGCTAGATCTACTGTCTCTATTATAAGATGACATACCAGCTAGATCTACTGTCGCTATTATATTATGACAGACCAGCTAGATCTACTGTCTTTATTATAATTTGACAGACCAGCTAGAGCGACTGTCTCTATTATAAGATGACATACCAGCTAGATCTACTGTCTCTATTATAATATGACAGACCAGCTGGATCTACTGGCTCTATTTTATAATGACAGACCATCTAGATCGACTGTCTCTATTATAATATGACAGACCAGCTAGATCTACTGTCTCTATTATAATATGACAGACCAGCTAGATATACTGTCTCTATTATAAGATGACATACCAGCTAGATCTACTGTCTCTATTATAAGATGACATACCAGCTAGATCTACTGTCGCTATTATATTATGACAGACCAGCTGGATCTACTGGCTCTATTATATAATGACAGACCAGCTAGATCTACTGTCTCTATTATGTTATGACAGACCAGCTAGATCTACTGTCTCTATTATAATATGACAGACCATCTAGATCTACTGTCTCTATTATAAGATTACATACCAGCTAGATCTACTGTCTCTATTATAACATGACAGACCAGCTGGATCTACTGGCTCTATTATATTATGACAGACCAGCTAGATCTACTGTCTCTATTATAATATGACAGACCATCTAGATCTACTGTCTCTATTATAATATGACAGACCAGCTAGATCTACTGTCTCTATTATAAGATGACATACCAGCTAGATCTACTGTCTCTATTATAATATGACAGACCAGCTAGATCTACTGTCTCTATTATATTATGACAGACCAGCTAGATCTACTGTCTCTATTATAATATGACAGACCAGCTAGATCTACTGTCTCTATTATAAGATGACATACCAGCTAGATCTACTGTCGCTATTATATTATGACAGACCAGCTAGATCTACTGTCTTTATTATAATTTGACATACCAGCTAGATCTACTGTCTCTATTATAATATGACAGACCAGCTAGATCTACTGTCTCTATTATAAGATGACAGACCAGCTAGATCTACTGTCTCTATTATAATATGACAGACCAGCTAGATCGACTGTCTCTATTATAAGATTACATACCAGCTAGATCTACTGTCTCTATTATAATATGACAGACCATCTAGATCTACTGTCTCTATTATAATATGACAGACCATCTAGATCTACTGTCTCTATTATAATATGACAGACCAGCTAGATCTACTGTCTCTATTATAAGATGACATACCAGCTAGATCTACTGTCGCTATTATATTATGACAGACCAGCTAGATCTACTGTCTTTATTATAATTTGACAGACCAGCTAGATCGACTGTCTCTATTATAATATGACAGACCATCTAGATCTACTGTCTCTATTATAATATGACAGACCAGCTAGATCTACTGTCTCTATTATAAGATGACATACCAGCTAGATCTACTGTCTCTATTATAATATGACAGACCAGCTAGATCTACTGTCTCTATAATAAGATGACAGACCAGCTAGATCTACTGTCTCTGTTATATTATGATAGACCAGCTAGATCTACTGTCTCTATTATAATATGACAGACCATCTAGATCTACTGTCTCTATTATAATATGACAGACCAGCTAGATCTACTGTCTCTATTATATTATGACAGACCAGCTAGATCTACTGTCTTTATTAAAATATGACAGACCATCTAGATCTACTGTCTCTATTATAATATGACAGACCAGCTGGATCTACTGGCTCTATTATAAGATGACATACCAGCTAGATCTACTGTCTCTATTATAAGATGACATACCAGCTAGATCTACTGTCGCTATTATATTATGACAGACCAGCAAGATCTACTGTCTTTATTATAATTTGACAGACCAGCTAGAGCGACTGTCTCTATTATAAGATGACATACCAGCTAGATCTACTGTCTCTATTATAATATGACAGACCAGCTGGATCTACTGTCTCTATTATGTTATGACAGACCAGCTAGATCTACTGTCTCTATTATAATATGACAGACCAGCTAGATCTACTGTCTCTATTATAAGATGACATACCAGGTAGATCTACTGTCGCTATTATATTATGACAGACCAGCTAGATCTACTGTCTTTATTATAATTTGACAGACCAGCTAGAGCGACTGTCTCTATTATAATATGACAGACCAGCTAGATCTACTGTCTCTATTATAATTTGACAGACCAGCTAGATCTACTGTCACTATTATATTATGACAGACCAGCTAGATCTACTGTCTTTATTATAATTTGACAGACCAGCTAGAGCGACTGTCTCTATTATAAGATGACATACCAGCTAGATCTACGGTCTCTATTATAATATGACAGACCAGCTGGATCTACTGGCTCTATTTTATAATGACAGACCAGCTAGATCTACTGTCTCTATTATAAGATGACATACCAGCTAGATCTACTGTCGCTATTATATTATGACAGACCAGCAAGATCTACTGTCTTTATTATAATTTGACAGACCAGCTAGAGCGACTGTCTCTATTATAAGATGACATACCAGCTAGATCTACTGTCTCTATTATAATATGACAGACCAGCTGGATCTACTGTCTCTATTATGTTATGACAGACCAGCTAGATCTACTGTCTCTATTATAATATGACAGACCAGCTAGATCTACTGTCTCTATTATAAGATGACATACCAGTTAGATCTACTGTGCTATTATATTATGACAGACCAGCTAGATCTACTGTCTTTATTATAATTTGACAGACCAGCTAGAGCGACTGTCTCTATTATAATATGACAGACCAGCTAGATCTACTGTCTCTATTATAAGATGACATACCAGCTAGATCTACTGTCGCTATTATATTATGACAGACCAGCTAGATCTACTGTCTTTATTATAATTTGACAGACCAGCTAGAGCGACTGTCTCTATTATAAGATGACATACCAGCTAGATCTACGGTCTCTATTATAATATGACAGACCAGCTGGATCTACTGGCTCTATTTTATAATGACAGACCAGCTAGATCTACTGTCTCTATTATAAGATGACATACCAGCTAGATCTACTGTCGCTATTATATTATGACAGACCAGCTAGATCTACTGTCTTTATTATAATTTGACAGACCAGCTAGATCGACTGTCTCTATTATCATATGACAGACCATCTAGATCTACTGTCTCTATTATAATATGACAGACCAGCTAGATCTACTGTCTCTATTATAAGATGACATACCAGCTAGATCTACTGTCTCTATTATAATATGACAGACCACCTAGATCTACTGTCTCTATAATAAGATGACAGACCAGCTAGATCTACTGTCTCTGTTATATTATGATAGACCAGCTAGATCTACTGTCTCTATTATAATATGACAGACCATCTAGATCTACTGTCTCTATTATAATATGACAGACCAGCTAGATCTACTGTCTCTATTATATTATGACAGACCATCTAGATCTAATGTCTCTATTATAATATGACAGACCAGCTAGATCTACTGTCTCTATTATAATATGACAGACCAGCTAGATCTACTGTCTCTATTATAAGATGACATACCAGGTAGATCTACTGTCGCTATTATATTATGACAGACCAGCTAGATCTACTGTCTTTATTAAAATATGACAGACCATCTAGATCTACTGTCTCTATTATAATATGACATACCAGCTAGATCTACTGTCTCTATTATAAGATGACATACCAGCTAGATCTACTGTCGCTATTATATTATGACAGACCAGCTAGATCTACTGTCTTTATTATAATTTGACAGACCAGCTAGAGCGACTGTCTCTATTATAAGATGACATACCAGCTAGATCTACTGTCTCTATTATAATATGACAGACAAGCTGGATCTCCTGTCTCTATTATGTTATGACAGACCAGCTAGATCTACTGTCTCTATTATAATATGACAGACCAGCTAGATCTACTGTCTCTATTATAAGATGACATACCAGGTAGATCTACTGTCGCTATTATATTATGACAGACCAGCTAGATCTACTGTCTTTATTATAATTTGACAGACCAGCTAGAGCAACTGTCTCTATTATAATATGACAGACCAGCTAGATCTACTGTCTCTATTATAAGATGACATACCAGCTAGATCTACTGTCGCTATTATATTATGACAGACCAGCTAGATCTACTGTCTTTATTATAATTTGACAGACCAGCTAGAGCGACTGTCTCTATTATAAGATGACATACCAGCTAGATCTACTGTCTCTATTATAATATGACAGACCAGCTGGATCTACTGGCTCTATTTTATAATGACAGACCAGCTAGATCTACTGTCTCTATTATGTTATGACAGACCAGCTAGATCTACTGTCTCTATTATAATATGACAGACCAGCTAGATCTACTGTCTCTATTATAATATGACAGACCAGCTAGATATACTGTCTCTATTATAAGATGACATACCAGCTAGATCTACTGTCTCTATTATAAGATGACATACCAGCTAGATCTACTGTCGCTATTATATTATGACAGACCAGCTGGATCTACTGGCTCTATTATATAATGACAGACCAGCTAGATCTACTGTCTCTATTATGTTATGACAGACCAGCTAGATCTACTGTCTCTATTATAATATGACAGACCATCTAGATCTACTGTCTCTATTATAATATGACAGACCAGCTAGAGCGACTGTCTCTATTATAATATGACAGACCAGCTAGATCTACTGTCTCTATTATAAGATGACATACCAGCTAGATCTACTGTCGCTATTATATTATGACATACCAGCTAGATCTACTGTCTCTATTATAATATGACAGACCAGCTAGATCTACTGTCTCTATTATAACATGACAGACCAGCTGGATCTACTGGCTCTATTATATTATGACAGACCAGCTAGATCTACTCTCTATTATAATATGACAGACCATCTAGATCTACTGTCTCTATTATAATATGACAGACCAGCTAGATCTACTGTCTCTATTATAAGATGACATACCAGCTAGATCTACTGTCTCTATTATAATATGACAGACCAGCTAGATCTACTGTCTCTATTATATTATGATAGACCAGCTAGATCTACTGTCTCTATTATAATATGACAGACCAGCTAGATCTACTGTCTCTATTATAAGATGACATACCAGCTAGATCTACTGTCGCTATTATATTATGACAGACCAGCTAGATCTACTGTCTTTATTATAATTTGACATACCAGCTAGATCTACTGTCTCTATTATAATATGACAGACCAGCTAGATCTACTGTCTCTATTATAAGATGACAGACCAGCTAGATCTACTGTCTCTATTATAATATGACAGACCAGCTAGATCTACTGTCTCTATTATAAGATTACATACCAGCTAGATCTACTGTCTCTATTATAACATGACAGACCAGCTGGATCTACTGGCTCTATTATATTATGACAGACCAGCTAGATCTACTGTCTCTATTATGTTATGACAGACCAGCTAGATCTACTCTCTATTATAATATGACAGACCATCTAGATCTACTGTCTCTATTATAATATGACAGACCAGCTAGATCTACTGTCTCTATTATAAGATGACATACCAGCTAGATCTACTGTCGCTATTATATTATGACAGACCAGCTAGATCTACTGTCTTTATTATAATTTGACAGACCAGCTAGATCGACTGTCTCTATTATCATATGACAGACCATCTAGATCTACTGTCTCTATTATAATATGACAGACCAGCTAGATCTACTGTCTCTATTATAAGATGACATACCAGCTAGATCTACTGTCTCTATTATAATATGACAGACCACCTAGATCTACTGTCTCTATAATAAGTTGACAGACCAGCTAGATCTACTGTCTCTGTTATATTATGATAGACCAGCTAGATCTACTGTCTCTATTATAATATGACAGACCATCTAGATCTACTGTCTCTATTATAATATGACAGACCAGCTAGATCTACTGTCTCTATTATATTATGACAGACCATCTAGATCTACTGTCTCTATTATAATATGACAGACCAGCTAGATCTACTGTCTCTATTATAATATGACAGACCAGCTAGATCTACTGTCTCTATTATAAGATGACATACCAGCTAGATCTACTGTCGCTATTATATTATGACAGACCAGCTAGATCTACTGTCTTTATTAAAATATGACAGACCATCTAGATCTACTGTCTCTATTATAATATGACAGACCAGCTGGATCTACTGGCTCTATTATAAGATGACATACCAGCTAGATCTACTGTCTCTATTATAAGATGACATACCAGCTAGATCTACTGTCGCTATTATATTATGACAGACCAGCTAGATCTACTGTCTTTATTATAATTTGACAGACCAGCTAGAGCGACTGTCTCTATTATAAGATGACATACCAGCTAGATCTACTGTCTCTATTATAATATGACAGACAAGCTGGATCTCCTGTCTCTATTATGTTATGACAGACCAGCTAGATCTACTGTCTCTATTATAATATGACAGACCAGCTAGATCTACTGTCTCTATTATAAGATGACATACCAGGTAGATCTACTGTCGCTATTATATTATGACAGACCAGCTAGATCTACTGTCTTTATTATAATTTGACAGACCAGCTAGAGCGACTGTCTCTATTATAATATGACAGACCAGCTAGATCTACTGTCTCTATTATAATTTGACAGACCAGCTAGAGTGACTGTCTCTATTATAAGATGACATACCAGCTAGATCTACTGTCTCTATTATAATTTGACAGACCAGCTAGATCTACTGTCTCTATTATAAGATGACAGACCAGCTAGATCTACTGTCTCTATTATAATATGACAGACCAGCTAGATCTACTGGCTCTATTATATAATGACAGACCAGCTAGATCTACTGTCTCTATTATGTTATGACAGACCAGCTAGATCTACTGTCTCTATTATAATATGACAGACCAGCTAGATCTACTGTCTCTATTATAATATGACAGACCAGCTAGATATACTGTCTCTATTATAAGATGACAGACCAGCTAGATCTACTGTCTCTATTATAAGATGACATACCAGCTAGATCTACTGTCTCTATTATATTATGACAGACCAGCTGGATCTACTGTCTCTATTATATAATGACAGACCAGCTAGATCTACTGTCTCTATTATAAGTTATGACATACCAGCTAGATCTACTGTCTCTATTATAATATGACAGACCAGCTAGATCTACTGTCTCTATTATAATATGACAGACCAGCTAGATCGACTGTCTCTATTATAATATGACAGACCAGCTAGATCTACTGTCTCTATTATAATATGACAGACCAGCTGGATCTACTGGCTCTATTTTATAATGACAGACCAGCTAGATCTACTGTCTCTATTATGTTATGACAGACCAGCTAGATCTACTGTCTCTATTATAATATGACAGACCAGCTAGATCTACTGTCTCTATTATAATATGACAGACCAGCTAGATATACTGTCTCTATTATAAGATGACATACCAGCTAGATCTACTGTCTCTATTATAAGATGACATACCAGCTAGATCTACTGTCACTATTATATTATGACAGACCAGCTGGATCTACTGGCTCTATTATATAATGACAGACCAGCTAGATCTACTGTCTCTATTATGTTATGACAGACCAGCTAGATCTACTGTCTCTATTATAATATGACAGACCATCTAGATCTACTGTCTCTATTATAATATGACAGACCAGCTAGATCTACTGTCTCTATTATAAGATGACATACCAGCTTGATCTACTGTCTCTATTATAAGATGATATACCAGCTAGATCTACTGTCTCTATTATAATATGACAGACCAGCTGGATCTACTGTCTCTATTATGTTATGACAGACCAGCTAGATCTACTTTCTCTATTATAATATGACAGACCAGCTAGATCTACTGTCTCTATTATAAGATGACATACCAGGTAGATCTACTGTCGCTATTATATTATGACAGACCAGCTAGATCTACTGTCTTTATTATAATTTGACATACCAGCTAGATCTACTGTCTCTATTATAATATGACAGACCAGCTAGATCTACTGTCTCTATTATAAGATGACAGACCAGCTAGATCTACTGTCTCTATTATAATATGACAGACCAGCTAGATCGACTGTCTCTATTATAAGATTACATACCAGCTAGATCTACTGTCTCTATTATAAGATGACATACCAGCTAGATCTACTGTCTCTATTATAATATGACAGACCAGCTAGATCTACTGTCTCTATTATAAGATGACATACCAGCTAGATCTACTGTCGCTATTATATTATGACAGACCAGCTAGATCTACTGTCTTTATTATAATTTGACAGACCAGCTAGATCGACTGTCTCTATTATAAGATGACATACCAGCTAAATCTACTGTCTCTATTATAATATGACAGACCAGCTAGATCTACTGTCTCTACTATAAGATGACAGACCAGCTAGATCTACTGTCTCTATTATAATATGACAGACTATTATAATATGACAGACCTGCTAGATTCTTCTATTATAAGATGACATTGTAGAAAGAGAGTCGGAGTCGGACGAAATGCAGCGTGGTGGTTACTCATGACTTTAATGAAAAAAGTGACACATGAAATAACTAACAAATACGAAAACAACAAACAGAACGTGAAACCTAATTACAGCCTATCTGGTGAAACTACACAGAGACAGGAACAATCACCCACGAAATACACAGTGAAACCCCGGCTACCTAAATACGGTTCCCAATCAGAGACAACCAGAATCACCTGACTCTGATTGAGAACCGCCTCAGGCAGCCAAGCCTATACAACACCCCTACTCAGCCGCAAACCCAAATACTACAAACCCCAATACGAAAATACAATATATAAACCCATGTCACACCCTGGCCTGAACAAATAATTAAAGAAAACACAAAATACAAAGACCAAGGCGTGACACAGACCAGCTAGATCTACTGTCTCTATTATAAGATGACATACCAGCTAGATCTACTGTCTCTATTATAATATGACAGACCAGCTAGATCTACTGTCTCTATTATAAGATGACATACCAGCTAGATCTACTGTCGCTATTATATTATGACAGACCAGCTAGATCTACTGTCTTTATTATAATTTGACAGACCAGCTAGATCTACTGTCTCTATTATAAGATGACATACCAGCTAGATCTACTGTCTCTATTATAATATGACAGACCAGCTAGATCTACTGTCTCTATTATAAGATGACATACCAGCTAGATCTACTGTCTCTGTTATATTATGACAGACCAGCTAGATCTACTGTCTCTATTATAATATGATAGACCAGCTCGATCTACTGTCTCTGTTATATTATGACAGACCAGCTAGATCTAATGTCTCGATTATAATATGACAGACCAGCTAGATCTACTGTCTCTATTATATTATGACAGAGCAGCTAGATCAACTGTCTCTATTATATTATGACAGAACAGCTAGATCTACTGTCTCTATTATAAGATGACATACCAGCTAGATCTACTGTCTTCATTATAATATGACAGGCCAGCTAGATATACTGTCTCTATTATAATATGACAGACCAGGTAGATCTACTGTCTCTATTATAAGATGACATACCATCTAGATCTACTGTCTCTATTATAATATGACAGACCAGCTAGATCTACTGTCTCTATTATATTATGACAGACCAGCTAGATCTACTGTCTCTATTATAAGATGACATACCAGCTAGATCTACTGTCTCTATTAAAATATGACAGACCAGGTAGATCTACTGTCTTTGTTATATTATGACAGACCAGCTAGATCTACTGTCTCTATTATAATATGACATACCAGCTAGATATACTGTCTCTATTATAATATGACAGACCAGCTGGATCTACTCATTCTATTATAATATGACAGACCAGCGAGATGTACTGTCTCTATTATATTATGACATGCCAGCTAGATCTACTGTCTCTATTGTATTATGACAGACCAGCTAGATCTACTGTCTCTTTTATATTATGACATACCAGCTAGATCCACTGTCTCTATTATAATATGACAGACCAGGTAGATCTACTGTCTCTATTATAAGATGACATACCATCTAGATCTACTGTCTCTATTATAATATGACAGACCAGCTAGATCTACTGTCTTTATTATATTATGACAGACCAGCTAGATCTACGGTCTCTATTATAAGATGACATACCAGCTAGATCTACTGTCTCTATTATAAGATGACAGACCAGCTAGATCTACTGGCTCTATTATAATATGACAGACCAGCTAGATCTACTGTCTCTATTATAAGATGACAGACCAGCTAGATCTACTGTCTCTATTATAATATGACAGACCAGCTAGATCTACTGTCTCTACTATAAGATGACAGACCAGCTAGATCTACTGTCTCTATTATAAGATGACATACCAGCTTGATCTACTGTCTCTATTATAAGATGATATACCAGCTAGATCTACTGTCTCTATTATAATATGACAGACCAGCTGGATCTACTGTCTCTATTATGTTATGACAGACCAGCTAGATCTACTGTCTCTATTATAATATGACAGACCAGCTAGATCTACTGTCTCTATTATAAGATGACATACCAGGTAGATCTACTGTCTCTATTATATTATGACAGACCAGCTAGATCTACTGTCTTTATTATAATTTGACAGACCAGCTAGATCTACTGTCTCTATTATAATATGACAGACCAGCTAGATCTACTGTCTCTATTATAAGATGACATACCAGCTAGATCTACTGTCTCTATTATAATATGACAGACCAGCTAGATCTACTGTCTCTATTATAAGATGACATACCAGCTAGATCTACTGTCTCTATTATAAGATGACAGACCAGCTAGATCTACTGTCTCTATTATAATATGACAGACCAGCTAGATCTACTGTCTCTATTATAAGATGACATACCAGCTAGATCTACTGTCTCTATTATATTATGACAGACCAGCTAGATCTACTGTCTTTATTATAATTTGACAGACCAGCTAGATCGACTGTCTCTATTATAAGATGACATACCAGCTAAATCTACTGTCTCTATTATAATATGACAGACCAGCTAGATCTACTGTCTCTACTATAAGATGACAGACCAGCTAGATCTACTGTCTCTATTATAAGATGACAGACCAGCTAGATCTACTGTCTCTATTATAATATGACAGACCTGCTAGATCTACTGTCTCTATTATAAGATGACATACCAGCTAGATCTACTGTCTCTATTATAATATGACAGACCAGTTCTTCGTTTGTAGAAAGAGAGTCGGACCGAAATGCAGCGTGGTGGTTACTCATGACTTTAATGAAAAAAGTGACACATGAAATAACTAACAAATACGAAAACAACAAACAGCGTGAAACCTAATTACAGCCTATCTGGTCCACACAGAGACAGGAACAATCACCCACGAAATACACATGAAACCCCGGCTACCTAAATACGGTTCCCAATCAGAGACAACCAGAATCACCTGACTCTGATTGAGAACCGCCTCAGGCAGCCAAGCCTATACAACACCCCTACTCAGCCGCAAACCCAAATACTACAAGCAATACGAAAATACAATATATAAACCCATGTCACACCTGGCCTGAACAAATAATTAAAGAAAACACAAAATACAAAGACCAAGGCGTGACACAGACCAGCTAGATCTACTGTCTCTATTATAAGATGACATACCAGCTAGATCTACTGTCTCTATTATAATATGACAGACCAGCTAGATCTACTGTCTCTATTATAAGATGACATACCAGCTAGATCTACTGTGCTATTATATTATGACAGACAGCTAGATCTACTGTCTTTATTATAATTTGACAGACCAGCTAGATCTACTGTCTCTATTATAAGATGACATACCAGCTAGATCTACTGTCTCTATTATAATATGACAGACCAGCTAGATCTACTGTCTCTATTATAAGATGACATACCAGCTAGATCTACTGTCTCTGTTATATTATGACGGACCAGCTAGATCTACTGTCTCTATTATAATATGATATACGATCTAGATCTACTGTCTCTGTTATATTATGACAGACCAGCTAGATCTAATGTCTCGATTTATAATATGACAGACCAGCTAGATCTACTGTCTCTATTATATTATGACAGAGCAGCTAGATCAACTGTCTCTATTATATTATGACAGAACAGCTAGATCGACTGTCTCTATTATAAGATGACATACCAGCTAGATCTACTGTCTTCATTATAATATGACAGGCCAGCTAGATATACTGTCTCTATTATAATATGACAGACCAGGTAGATCTACTGTCTCTATTATAAGATGACATACCATCTAGATCTACTGTCTCTATTATAATATGACAGACCAGCTAGATCTACTGTCTCTATTATATTATGACAGACCAGCTAGATCTACGGTCTCTATTATAAGATGACATACCAGCTAGATCTACTGTCTCTATTAAAATATGACAGACCAGGTAGATCTACCGTCTCTGTTATATTATGACAGACCAGCTAGATCTACTGTCTCTATTATAATATGACAGGCCAGCTAGATATACTGTCTCTATTATAATATGACAGACCAAGTAGATCTACTCATTCTATTATAATATGACAGACCAGCGAGATGTACTGTCTCTATTATATTATGACAGACCAGCTAGATCTACTGTCTCTATTATGTATTATGACAGACCAGCTAGATCTACTGTCTCTTTTTATATTATGACATACCAGCTAGATCCACTGTCTCTATTATAATATGACAGACCAGGTAGATCTACTGTCTCTATTATAAGATGACATACCATCTAGATCTACTGTCTCTATTATGTTATGACAGACCAGCTAGATCTACTGTCTCTATTATATTATGACAGACCAGCTAGATCTACGGTCTCTATTATAAGATGACATACCAGCTAGATCTACTGTCTCTATTATAAGATGACATACCAGCTAGATCTACTGTCTCTATTATAATATGACAGACCAGCTAGATCTACTGTCTCTATTATAAGATGACATACCAGCTAGATCTACTGTCTCTATTATAATATGACAGACCAGCTAGATCTACTGTCTCTACTATAAGATGACAGACCAGCTAGATCTACTGTCTCTATTATATTATGACAGACCAGCTAGATCTACTGTCTCTATTATAATATGACAGACCAGCTAGATCTACTGTCTCTATTATAAGATGACATACCAGCTAGATCTACTGTCTCTATTATAATATGACAGACCAGCTAGATCTACTGTCTCTATTATAAGATGACAGACCAGCTAGATCTACTGTCTCTGTTATATTATGACAGACCAGCTAGATCTACTGTCTCTATTATAAGATGACAGACCAGCTCGATCAACTGTTTCTATTATATTAAGACAGACCAGCTAGATCTACTGTCTCGATTATAATATGACCAACCAGCTAGATCAACTCTCTCTCTTATAATATGACAGACCAGCTAGATCTACTGTCTCTATTATATTATGACAGAGCAGCTAGATCAACTGTCTCTATTATATTATGACAGAACTGCTAGATCGACTGTCTCTATTATAAGATGACAGACCAGCTAGATCTACGGTCTTCATTATAATATGACAGGCCAGCTAGATATACTGTCTCTATTATAATATGACAGACCAGGTAGATCTACTGTCTCTATTATAAGATGACATACCATCTAGATCTACTGTCTCTATTATAATATGACAGACCAGCTAGATCTACTGTCTCTATTATATTATGACAGACCAGCTAGATCTACGGTCTCTATTATAAGATGACATACCAGCTAGATCTACTGTCTCTATTATAAGATGACATACCAGCTAGATCTACTGTCTCTATTATAATATGACAGACCAGCTAGATCTACTGTCTCTATTATAAGATGACATACCAGCTAGATCTACTGTCGCTATTATATTATGACAGACCAGCTAGATCTACTGTCTTTATTATAATTTGACAGACCAGCTAGATTGACTGTCTCTATTATAAGATGACATACCAGCTAGATCTACTGTCTCTATTATAATATGACAGACCAGCTAGATCTACTGTCTCTATTATAAGATGACAGACCAGCTAGATCTACTGTCTCTATTATATTATGACAGACCAGCTAGATCTACTGTCTCTATTATAATCTGACAGACCAGCTAGATCTACTGTCTCTATTATAAGATGACATACCAGCTAGATCTACTGTCTCTATTATAATATGACAGACCAGCTAGATCTACTGGCTCTATTATAAGATGACAGACCAGCTAGATCTACTGTCTCTGTTATATTATGACGGACCAGCTAGATCTACTGTCTCTATTATAATATGATATACGAGCTCGATCTACTGTCTCTGTTATATTATGACAGACCAGCTAGATCTACTGTCTCTATTATAAGATGACAGACCAGCTCGATCAACTGTTTCTATTATATTAAGACAGACCAGCTAGATCTAATGTCTCGATTATAATTTGACAGACCAGCTAGATTGACTGTCTCTATTATAAGATGACATACCAGCTAAATCTACTGTCTCTATTATAATATGACAGACCAGCTAGATCTACTGTCTCTACTATAAGATGACAGACCAGCTAGATCTACTGTCTCTATTATAAGATGACAGACCAGCTAGATCTACTGTCTCTATTATAATATGACAGACCTGCTAGATCTACTGTCTCTATTATAAGATGACATACCAGCTAGATCTACTGTCTCTATTATAATATGACAGACTGTAACGGCGTTCTTCGTTTGTAGAAAGAGAGTCGGACCGAAATGCAGCGTGGTGGTTACTCATGACTTTAATGAAAAAGTGACACATGAAATAACTAACAAATACGAAAAACAACAAACAGAACGTGAAACCTATTACAGCCTATCTGGTGAAACTACACAGAGACAGGAACAATCACCCACGAAATACACAGTGAAACCCCGGCTACCTAAATACGGTTCCCAATCAGAGACAACCAGAATCACCTGTCTCTGATTGAGAACCGCCTCAGGCAGCCAAGCCTATACAACACCCCTACTCAGCCGCAAACCCAAATACTACAAACCCCAATACGAAAATACAATATATAAACCCATGTCACACCCTGGCCTGAACAAATAATTAAAGAAAACACAAAATACAAAGACCAAGGCGTGACACAGACCAGCTAGATCTACTGTCTCTATTATAAGATGACATACCAGCTAGATCTACTGTCTCTATTATAATATGACAGACCAGCTAGATCTACTGTCTCTATTATAAGATGACATACCAGCTAGATCTACTGTCGCTATTATATTATGACAGACCAGCTAGATCTACTGTCTTTATTATAATTTGACAGACCAGCTAGATCTACTGTCTCTATTATAAGATGACATACCAGCTAGATCTACTGTCTCTATTATAATATGACAGACCAGCTAGATCTACTGTCTCTATTATAAGATGACATACCAGCTAGATCTACTGTCTCTGTTATATTATGACGGACCAGCTAGATCTACTGTCTCTATTATAATATGATATACGAGCTCGATCTACTGTCTCTGTTATATTATGACAGACCAGCTAGATCTAATGTCTCGATTATAATATGACAGACCAGCTAGATCTACTGTCTCTATTATATTATGACAGAGCAGCTAGATCAACTGTCTCTATTATATTATGACAGAACAGCTAGATCGACTGTCTCTATTATAAGATGACATACCAGCTAGATCTACTGTCTTCATTATAATATGACAGGCCAGCTAGATATACTGTCTCTATTATAATATGACAGACCAGGTAGATCTACTGTCTCTATTATAAGATGACATACCATCTAGATCTACTGTCCCTATTATAATATGACAGACCAGCTAGATCTACTGTCTCTATTATATTATGACAGACCAGCTAGATCTACGGTCTCTATTATAAGATGACATACCAGCTAGATCTACTGTCTCTATTAAAATATGACAGACCAGGTAGATCTACCGTCTCTGTTATATTATGACAGACCAGCTAGATCTACTGTCTCTATTATAATATGACAGGCCAGCTAGATATACTGTCTCTATGATAATATGACAGACCAGGTAGATCTACTCATTCTATTATAATATGACAGACCAGCGAGATGTACTGTCTCTATTATATTATGACATGCCAGCTAGATCTACTGTCTCTATTGTATTATGACAGACCAGCTAGATCTACTGTCTCTTTTGTATTATGACATACCAGCTAGATCCACTGTCTCTATTATAATATGACAGACCAGGTAGATCTACTGTCTCTATTATAAGATGACATACCATCTAGATCTACTGTCTCTATTATAATATGACAGACCAGCTAGATCTACTGTCTCTATTATATTATGACAGACCAGCTAGATCTACGGTCTCTATTATAAGATGACATACCAGCTAGATCTACTGTCTCTATTATAAGATGACATACCAGCTAGATCTACTGTCTCTATTATAATATGACAGACCAGCTAGATCTACTGTCTCTATTATAAGATGACATACCAGCTAGATCTACTGTCTCTATTATAATATGACAGACCAGCTAGATCTACTGTCTCTACTATAAGATGACAGACCAGCTAGATCTACTGTCTCTATTATATTATGACAGACCAGCTAGATCTACTGTCTCTATTATAATATGACATACCAGCTAGACCTACTGTCTCTATTATAAGATGACATACCAGCTAGATCTACTGTCTCTATTATAATATGACAGACCAGCTAGATCTACTGTCTCTATTATAAGATGACAGACCAGCTAGATCTACTGTCTCTGTTATATTATGACAGACCAGCTAGATCTACTGTCTCTATTATAAGATGACAGACCAGCTCGATCAACTGTTTCTATTATATTAAGACAGACCAGCTAGATCTACTGTCTCGATTATAATATGACCAACCAGCTAGATCAACTCTCTCTTATAATATGACAGACCAGCTAGATCTACTGTCTCTATTATATTATGACAGAGCAGCTAGATCAACTGTCTCTATTATATTATGACAGAACTGCTAGATCGACTGTCTCTATTATAAGATGACATACCAGCTAGATCTACGGTCTTCATTATAATATGACAGGCCAGCTAGATATACTGTCTCTATTATAATATGACAGACCAGGTAGATCTACTGTCTCTATTATAAGATGACATACCATCTAGATCTACTGTCTCTATTATAATATGACAGACCAGCTAGATCTACTGTCTCTATTATATTATGACAGACCAGCTAGATCTACGGTCTCTATTATAAGATGACATACCAGCTAGATCTACTGTCTCTATTATAAGATGACATACCAGCTAGATCTACTGTCTCTATTATAATATGACAGACCAGCTAGATCTACTGTCTCTATTATGAGATGACATACCAGCTAGATCTACTGTCGCTATTATATTATGACAGACCAGCTAGATCTACTGTCTTTATTATAATTTGACAGACCAGCTAGATTGACTGTCTCTATTATAAGATGACATACCAGCTAGATCTACTGTCTCTATTATAATATGACAGACCAGCTAGATCTACTGTCTCTATTATAAGATGACAGACCAGCTAGATCTACTGTCTCTATTATATTATGACAGACCAGCTAGATCTACTGTCTCTATTATAATCTGACAGACCAGCTAGATCTACTGTCTCTATTATAAGATGACATACCAGCTAGATCTACTGTCTCTATTATAATATGACAGACCAGCTAGATCTACTGGCTCTATTATAAGATGACAGACCAGCTAGATCTACTGTCTCTGTTATATTATGACGGACCAGCTAGATCTACTGTCTCTATTATAATATGATATACGAGCTCGATCTACTGTCTCTGTTATATTATGACAGACCAGCTAGATCTACTGTCTCTATTATAAGATGACAGACCAGCTCGATCAACTGTTTCTATTATATTAAGACAGACCAGCTAGATCTAATGTCTCGATTATAATATGACAGACCAGCTAGATCTACTGTCTCTATTATATTATGACAGAGCAGCTAGATCAACTGTCTCTATTATATTATGACAGAACAGCTAGATCGACTGTCTCTATTATAAGATGACATACCAGCTAGATCTACTGTCTTCATTATAATATGACAGGCCAGCTAGATATACTGTCTCTATTATAATATGACAGACCAGGTAGATCTACTGTCTCTATTATAAGATGACATACCATCTAGATCTACTGTCTCTATTATAATATGACAGACCAGCTAGATCTACTGTCTCTATTATATTATGACAGACCAGCTAGATCTACGGTCTCTATTATAAGATGACATACCAGCTAGATCTACTGTCTCTATTAAAATATGACAGACCAGGTAGATCTACCGTCTCTGTTATATTATGACAGACCAGCTAGATCTACTGTCTATATTATAATATGACAGGCCAGCTAGATATACTGTCTCTATTATAATATGACAGACCAGGTAGATCTACTCATTCTATTATAATATGACAGACCAGCGAGATGTACTGTCTCTATTATATTATGACATGCCAGCTAGATCTACTGTCTCTATTGTATTATGACAGACCAGCTAGATCTACTGTCTCTTTTGTATTATGACATACCAGCTAGATCTACTGTCTCTATTATAATATGACAGACCAGGTAGATCTACTGTCTCTATTATAAGATGACATACCATCTAGATCTACTGTCTCTATTATAATAATAATATATAATAATATATGCCATTTAGCAGACGCTTTTATCCAAAGCGACTTACAGTCATGTGTGCATACATTCTACGTATGGGTAGTCCCGGGGATTGAACCCACTACCTGGCGTTACAAGCACCATGCTCTACCAACTGAGCTAATATGACAGACCAGCTAGATCTACTGTCTCTATTATATTATGACAGACCAGCTAGATCTACGGTCTCTATTATAAGATGACATACCAGCTAGATCTACTGTCTCTATTATAAGATGACATACCAGCTAGATCTACTGTCTCTATTATAATATGACAGACCAGCTAGATCTACTGTCTCTATTATAAGATGACATACCAGCTAGATCTACTGTCGCTATTATATTATGACAGACCAGCTAGATCTACTGTCTTTATTATAATTTGACAGACCAGCTAGATTGACTGTCTCTATTATAAGATGACATACCAGCTAGATCTACTGTCTCTATTATAATATGACAGACCAGCTAGATCTACTGTCTCTATTATAAGATGACAGACCAGCTAGATCTACTGTCTCTATTATATTATGACAGACCAGCTAGATCTACTGTCTCTATTATAATATGACAGACCAGCTAGATCTACTGTCTCTATTATAAGATGACATACCATCTAGATCTACTGTCTCTATTATAATATGACAGACCAGCTAGATCTACTGGCTCTATTATAAGATGACAGACCAGCTAGATCTACTGTCTCTGTTATATTATGACGGACCAGCTAGATCTACTGTCTCTATTATAATATGATATACGAGCTCGATCTACTGTCTCTGTTATATTATGACAGACCAGCTAGATCTACTGTCTCTATTATAAGATGACAGACCAGCTCGATCAACTGTTTCTATTATATTAAGACAGACCAGCTAGATCTAATGTCTCGATTATAATATGACAGACCAGCTAGATCTACTGTCTCTGTTATATTATGACAGACCAGCTAGATCTACTGTCTCTATTATAAGATGACAGACCAGCTCGATCAACTGTTTCTATTATATTAAGACAGACCAGCTAGATCTACTGTCTCGATTATAATATGACCAACCAGCTAGATCAACTCTCTCTTATAATATGACAGACCAGCTAGATCTACTGTCTCTATTATATTATGACAGAGCAGCTAGATCAACTGTCTCTATTATATTATGACAGAACTGCTAGATCGACTGTCTCTATTATAAGATGACATACCAGCTAGATCTACGGTCTTCATTATAATATGACAGGCCAGCTAGATATACTGTCTCTATTATAATATGACAGACCAGGTAGATCTACTGTCTCTATTATAAGATGACATACCATCTAGATCTACTGTCTCTATTATAATATGACAGACCAGCTAGATCTACTGTCTCTATTATATTATGACAGACCAGCTAGATCTACGGTCTCTATTATAAGATGACATACCAGCTAGATCTACTGTCTCTATTATAAGATGACATACCAGCTAGATCTACTGTCTCTATTATAATATGACAGACCAGCTAGATCTACTGTCTCTATTATGAGATGACATACCAGCTAGATCTACTGTCGCTATTATATTATGACAGACCAGCTAGATCTACTGTCTTAATTATAATTTGACAGACCAGCTAGATTGACTGTCTCTATTATAAGATGACATACCAGCTAGATCTACTGTCTCTATTATAATATGACAGACCAGCTAGATCTACTGTCTCTATTATAAGATGACAGACCAGCTAGATCTACTGTCTCTATTATATTATGACAGACCAGCTAGATCTACTGTCTCTATTATAATCTGACAGACCAGCTAGATCTACTGTCTCTATTATAAGATGACATACCAACTAGATCTACTGTCTCTATTATAATATGACAGACCAGCTAGATCTACTGGCTCTATTATAAGATGACAGACCAGCTAGATCTACTGTCTCTGTTATATTATGACGGACCAGCTAGATCTACTGTCTCTATTATAATATGATATACGAGCTCGATCTACTGTCTCTGTTATATTATGACAGACCAGCTAGATCTACTGTCTCTATTATAAGATGACAGACCAGCTCGATCAACTGTTTCTATTATATTAAGACAGACCAGCTAGATCTAATGTCTCGATTATAATATGACAGACCAGCTAGATCTACTGTCTCTATTATATTATGACAGAGCAGCTAGATCAACTGTCTCTATTATATTATGACAGAACAGCTAGATCGACTGTCTCTATTATAAGATGACATACCAGCTAGATCTACTGTCTTCATTATAATATGACAGGCCAGCTAGATATACTGTCTCTATTATAATATGACAGACCAGGTAGATCTACTGTCTCTATTATAAGATGACATACCATCTAGATCTACTGTCTCTATTATAATATGACAGACCAGCTAGATCTACTGTCTCTATTATATTATGACAGACCAGCTAGATCTACGGTCTCTATTATAAGATGACATACCAGCTAGATCTACTGTCTCTATTAAAATATGACAGACCAGGTAGATCTACCGTCTCTGTTATATTATGACAGACCAGCTAGATCTACTGTCTATATTATAATATGACAGGCCAGCTAGATATACTGTCTCTATTATAATATGACAGACCAGGTAGATCTACTCATTCTATTATAATATGACAGACCAGCGAGATGTACTGTCTCTATTATATTATGACATGCCAGCTAGATCTACTGTCTCTATTGTATTATGACAGACCAGGTAGATCTACTGTCTCTATTATATTATGACAGACCAGCGAGATCTACTGTCGCTTTTGTATTATGACATACCAGCTAGATCTACTGTCTCTATTATAATATGACAGACCAGCTAGATCTACTGTCTCTATTATATTAAGACAGACCAGCTATATCTACTGCCTCAATTATATTAATAATATATAATAATATATGCCATTTAGCAGACGCTTTTATCCAAAGCGACTTACAGTCATGTGTGCATACATTCTGCGTATGGGTGGTCCCGGGATTGAACCCACTACCCTGGCGTTACAAGCACCATGCTCTACCAACTGAGCTAATATGACAGACCAGCTAGATCTACTGTCTCTATTATATTATGACAGACCAGCTAGATCTACGGTCTCTATTATAAGATGACATACCAGCTAGATCTACTGTCTCTATTATAAGATGACATACCAGCTAGATCTACTGTCTCTATTATAATATGACAGACCAGCTAGATCTACTGTCTCTATTATAAGATGACATACCAGCTAGATCTACTGTCGCTATTATATTATGACAGACCAGCTAGATCTACTGTCTTTATTATAATTTGACAGACCAGCTAGATTGACTGTCTCTATTATAAGATGACATACCAGCTAGATCTACTGTCTCTATTATAATATGACAGACCAGCTAGATCTACTGTCTCTATTATAAGATGACAGACCAGCTAGATCTACTGTCTCTATTATATTATGACAGACCAGCTAGATCTACTGTCTCTATTATAATATGACAGACCAGCTAGATCTACTGTCTCTATTATAAGATGACATACCATCTAGATCTACTGTCTCTATTATAATATGACAGACCAGCTAGATCTACTGGCTCTATTATAAGATGACAGACCAGCTAGATCTACTGTCTCTGTTATATTATGACGGACCAGCTAGATCTACTGTCTCTATTATAATATGATATACGAGCTCGATCTACTGTCTCTGTTATATTATGACAGACCAGCTAGATCTACTGTCTCTATTATAAGATGACAGACCAGCTCGATCAACTGTTTCTATTATATTAAGACAGACCAGCTAGATCTAATGTCTCGATTATAATATGACAGACCAGCTAGATCTACTGTCTCTATTATATTATGACAGAGCAGCTAGATAAACTGTCTCTATTATATTATGACAGAACAGCTAGATCGACTGTCTCTATTATAAGATGACATACCAGCTAGATATACTGTCTCTATTATAATATGACAGACCAGGTAGATCTACTGTCTCTATTATAAGATGACATACCATCTAGATCTACTGTCTCTATTATAATATGACAGACCAGCTAGATCTACTGTCTCTATTATAATATGACAGACCAGGTAGATCTACTCATTCTATTATAATATGACAGACCAGCGAGATGTACTGTCGCTATTATATTATGACAGACCAGCTAGATCTACTGTCTCGATTATAATATGACCAACCAGCTAGATCAACTGTCTCTCTTATAATATGACAGACCAGCTAGATATACTGTCTCTATTATAATATGACAGACCAGGTAGATCTACTCATTCTATTATAATATGACAGACCAGCGAGATGTACTGTCTCTATTATATTATGACATGCCAGCTAGATCTACTGTCTCTATTGTATTATGACAGACCAGCTAGATCTACTGTCTCTTTTGTACTATGACATACCAGCTAGATCTACTGTCTCTATTATAATATGACAGACCAGCTAGATCTACTCTCTCTATTATAAGATGACATACCAGCTAGATCTACTGTCTCTATTATAATATGACAGAGCAGCTAGATCAACTGTCTCTATTATATTATGACAGAACAGCTAGATCGACTGTCTCGATTATATAATATGACCAATCAGCTAGATCAACTGTCTCTATTATAATATGACATACCAGCTAGATCTACTGTCTCTATTATAATATGACAGACCAGCTAGATCTACTGTCTCTATTATAAGATGACATACCAGCTAGATCTACTGTCTCTATTATAATATGACAGACCAGCTAGATCTACTGTCTATTATAATAAGACGGACCAGCTAGATCTACTGTCTCTATTATAAGATGACAGACCAGCTAGATCTACTGTCTCTATTATAATATGACAGACCAGCTAGATCGACTGTCTCTATTATAAGATTACATACCAGCTAGATCTACTGTCTCTATTATAAGATGACATACCAGCTAGATCTACTGTCTCTATTATAATATGACAGACCAGCTAGATCTACTGTCTCTATTATAAGATGACATACCAGCTAGATCTACTGTCGCTATTATATTATGACAGACCAGCTAGATCTACTGTCTTTATTATAATTTGACAGACCAGCTAGATCGACTGTCTCTATTATAAGATGACATACCAGCTAAATCTACTGTCTCTATTATAATATGACAGACCAGCTAGATCTACTTTCTCTACTATAAGATGACAGACCAGCTAGATCTACTGTCTCTATTATAAGATGACAGACCAGCTAGATCTACTGTCTCTATTATAATATGACAGACCTGCTAGATCTACTGTCTCTATTATAAGATGACATACCAGCTAGATCTACTGTCTCTATTATAATATGACAGACTGTAACGGCGTTCTTCGTTTGTAGAAAGAGAGTCGGACCGAAATGCAGCGTGGTGGTTACTCATGACTTTAATGAAAAAGTGACACATGAAATAACTAACAAATACGAAAACAACAAACAGAACATGAAACCTAATTACAGCCTATCTGGTGAAACTACACAGAGACAGGAACAATCACCCACGAAATACACAGTGAAACCCCGGCTACCTAAATACGGTTCCCAATCAGAGACAACCAGAATCACCTGACTCTGATTGAGAACCGCCTCAGGCAGCCAAGCCTATACAACACCCCTACTCAGCCGCAAACCCAAATACTACAAACCCCAATACGAAAATACAATATATAAACCCATGTCACACCCTGGCCTGAACAAATAATTAAAGAAAACACAAAATACAAAGACCAAGGCGTGACACAGACCAGCTAGATCTACTGTCTCTATTATAAGATGACATACCAGCTAGATCTACTGTCTCTATTATAATATGACAGACCAGCTAGATCTACTGTCTCTATTATAAGATGACATACCAGCTAGATCTACTGTCGCTATTATATTATGACAGACCAGCTAGATCTACTGTCTTTATTATAATTTGACAGACCAGCTAGATCGACTGTCTCTATTATAAGATGACATACCAGCTAGATCTACTGTCTCTATTATAATATGACTGACCAGCTAGATCTACTGTCTCTACTATAAGATGACAGACCAGCTAGATCTACTGTCTCTATTATATTATGACAGACCAGCTAGATCTACTGTCTCTATTATATTATGACAGACCAGCTAGATCGACTGTCTCTATTATGAGATGACATACCAGCTAGATCTACTGTCTCTATTGTATTATAACAGACCAGCTAGATCTACTGTCTCTTTTGTACTATGACATACCAGCTAGATCTACTGTCTCTATTATAAGATGACATACCAGCTAGATCTACTGTCTCTATTATAAGATGACATACCAGCTAGATCTACTGTCTCTATTATACGATGACATACCAGCTAGATCTACTGTCTCTATTATAAGATGACATACCAGCTAGATCTACTGTCTTCATTATAATATGACAGACCAGCTACATCTACTGTCTCTATTATATTATGACAGACCAGCTAGATCTACGGTCTCTATTATAAAATGACATACCAGCTAGATCTACTGTCTCTATTAAAATATGACAGACCAGGTAGATCTACTGTCTCTATTATATTATGACAGACCAGCTAGATCTACTGTCTCTATTATAAGATGACATACCAGCTAGATCTACTGTCGCTATTATATTATGACAGACCAGCTAGATCTACTGTCTTTATTATAATTTGACAGACCAGCTAGATTGACTGTCTCTATTATAAGATGACATACCAGCTAGATCTACTGTCTCTATTATAATATGACAGACCAGCTAGATCTACTGTCTCTATTATAAGATGACAGACCAGCTAGATATACTGTCTCTATTATAATATGACAGACCAGGTAGATCTACTGTCTCTATTATAAGATGACATACCATCTAGATCTACTGTCTCTATTATAATATGACAGACCAGCTAGATCTACTGTCTCTATTATATTATGACAGACCAGCTAGATCTACGGTCTCTATTATAAGATGACATACCAGCTAGATCTACTGTCTCTATTAAAATATGACAGACCAGGTAGATCTACCGTCTCTGTTATATTATGACAGACCAGCTAGATCTACTGTCTCTATTATAATATGACAGGCCAGCTAGATATACTGTCTCTATTATAATATGACAGACCAGGTAGATCTACTCATTCTATTATAATATGACAGACCAGCGAGATGTACTGTCTCTATTATATTATGACATGCCAGCTAGATCTACTGTCTCTATTGTATTATGACAGACCAGCTAGATCTACTGTCTCTTTGTATTATGACATACCAGCTAGATCTACTGTCTCTATTATAATATGACAGACCAGCTAGATCTACTCTCTCTATTATAAGATGACATACCAGCTAGATCTACTGTCTCTATTATGTTATGACAGACCAGCTAGATCTACTGTTTATATTATATTAAGACAGACCAGCTAGATCTACTGGCTCGATTATATAATATGACCAATCAGCTAGATCAACTGTCTCTATTATAATATGACATACCAGCTAGATCTACTGTCTCTATTATAATATGACAGACCAGCTAGATCTACTGTCTCTATTATAAGATGACATACCAGCTAGATCTACTGTCTCTATTATAATATGACAGACCAGCTAGATCTACTGTCTATTATAATAAGACGGACCAGCTAGATCTACTGTCTCTATTATAAGATGACAGACCAGCTAGATCTACTGTCTCTATTATAATATGACAGACCAGCTAGATCGACTGTCTCTATTATAAGATTACATACCAGCTAGATCTACTGTCTCTATTATAAGATGACATACCAGCTAGATCTACTGTCTCTATTATAATATGACAGACCAGCTAGATCTACTGTCTCTATTATAAGATGACATACCAGCTAGATCTACTGTCGCTATTATATTATGACAGACCAGCTAGATCTACTGTCTTTATTATAATTTGACAGACCAGCTAGATCGACTGTCTCTATTATAAGATGACATACCAGCTAAATCTACTGTCTCTATTATAATATGACAGACCAGCTAGATCTACTTTCTCTACTATAAGATGACAGACCAGCTAGATCTACTGTCTCTATTATAAGATGACAGACCAGCTAGATCTACTGTCTCTATTATAATATGACAGACCTGCTAGATCTACTGTCTCTATTATAAGATGACATACCAGCTAGATCTACTGTCTCTATTATAATATGACAGACTGTAACGGCGTTCTTCGTTTGTAGAAAGAGAGTCGGACCGAAATGCAGCGTGGTGGTTACTCATGACTTTAATGAAAAAAAGTGACACATGAAATAACTAACAAATACGAAAACAACAAACAGAACGTGAAACCTAATTACAGCCTATCTGGTGAAACTACACAGAGACAGGAACAATCACCCACGAAATACACAGTGAAACCCCGGCTACCTAAATACGGTTCCCAATCAGAGACAACCAGAATCACCTGACTCTGATTGAGAACCGCCTCAGGCAGCCAAGCCTATACAACACCCCTACTCAGCCGCAAACCCAAATACTACAAACCCCAATACGAAAATACAATATATAAACCCATGTCACACCCTGGCCTGAACAAATAATTAAAGAAAACACAAAATACAAAGACCAAGGCGTGACACAGACCAGCTAGATCTACTGTCTCTATTATAAGATGACATACCAGCTAGATCTACTGTCTCTATTATAATATGACAGACCAGCTAGATCTACTGTCTCTATTATAAGATGACATACCAGCTAGATCTACTGTCGCTATTATATTATGACAGACCAGCTAGATCTACTGTCTTTATTATAATTTGACAGACCAGCTAGATCGACTGTCTCTATTATAAGATGACATACCAGCTAGATCTACTGTCTCTATTATAATATGACTGACCAGCTAGATCTACTGTCTCTACTATAAGATGACAGACCAGCTAGATCTACTGTCTCTATTATATTATGACAGACCAGCTAGATCTACTGTCTCTATTATAATATGACAGACCAGCTAGATCTACTGTCTCTATTATAAGATGACATACCAGCTAGATCTACTGTCTCTATTATAATATGACAGACCAGCTAGATCTACTGTCTCTATTATAATATGACATACCAGCTAGATCTACTGTCTCTATTATAATATGACAGACGAGCTAGATCTACTGTCTCTATTATAAGATGACATACCAGCTAGATCTACTGTCTTTATTATAATTTGACAGACCAGCTAGATTGACTGTCTCTATTATAAGATGACATACCAGCTAGATCTACTGTCTCTATTATAATATGACAGACCAGCTAGATCTACTGTCTCTATTATAAGATGACAGACCAGCTAGATCTACTGTCTCTATTATATTATGACAGACCAGCTAGATCTACTGTCTCTATTATAATATGACAGACCAGCTAGATCTACTGTCTCTATTATAAGATGACATACCATCTAGATCTACTGTCTCTATTATAATATGACAGACCAGCTAGATCTACTGGCTCTATTATAAGATGACAGACCAGCTAGATCTACTGTCTCTGTTATATTATGACGGACCAGCTAGATCTACTGTCTCTATTATAATATGATATACGAGCTCGATCTACTGTCTCTGTTATATTATGACAGACCAGCTAGATCTACTGTCTCTATTATAAGATGACAGACCAGCTCGATCAACTGTTTCTATTATATTAAGACAGACCAGCTAGATCTAATGTCTCTATTATAAGATGACATACCAGCTAGATCTACTGTCTCTATTATAATATGACAGACCAGCTAGATCTACTGTCTCTATTATAAGATGACAGACCAGCTAGATCTACTGTCTCTGTTATATTATGACAGACCAGCTAGATCTACTGTCTCTATTATAAGATGACAGACCAGCTCGATCAACTGTTTCTATTATATTAAGACAGACCAGCTAGATCTACTGTCTCGATTATAATATGACCAACCAGCTAGATCAACTCTCTCTTATAATATGACAGACCAGCTAGATCTACTGTCTCTATTATATTATGACAGAGCAGCTAGATCAACTGTCTCTATTATATTATGACAGAACTGCTAGATCGACTGTCTCTATTATAAGATGACATACCAGCTAGATCTACGGTCTTCATTATAATATGACAGGCCAGCTAGATATACTGTCTCTATTATAATATGACAGACCAGGTAGATCTACTGTCTCTATTATAAGATGACATACCATCTAGATCTACTGTCTCTATTATAATATGACAGACCAGCTAGATCTACTGTCTCTATTATATTATGACAGACCAGCTAGATCTACGGTCTCTATTATAAGATGACATACCAGCTAGATCTACTGTCTCTATTATAAGATGACATACCAGCTAGATCTACTGTCTCTATTATAATATGACAGACCAGCTAGATCTACTGTCTCTATTATAAGATGACATACCAGCTAGATCTACTGTCGCTATTATATTATGACAGACCAGCTAGATCTACTGTCTTTATTATAATTTGACAGACCAGCTAGATTGACTGTCTCTATTATAAGATGACATACCAGCTAGATCTACTGTCTCTATTATAATATGACAGACCAGCTAGATCTACTGTCTCTATTATAAGATGACAGACCAGCTAGATCTACTGTCTCTATTATATTATGACAGACCAGCTAGATCTACTGTCTCTATTATAATATGACAGACCAGCTAGATCTACTGTCTCTATTATAAGATGACATACCAGCTAGATCTACTGTCTCTATTATAATATGACAGACCAGCTAGATCTACTGGCTCTATTATAAGATGACAGACCAGCTAGATCTACTGTCTCTGTTATATTATGACGGACCAGCTAGATCTACTGTCTCTATTATAATATGATATACGAGCTCGATCTACTGTCTCTGTTATATTATGACAGACCAGCTAGATCTACTGTCTCTATTATAAGATGACAGACCAGCTCGATCAACTGTTTCTATTATATTAAGACAGACCAGCTAGATCTAATGTCTCGATTATAATATGACAGACCAGCTAGATCTACTGTCTCTATTATATTATGACAGAGCAGCTAGATCAACTGTCTCTATTATATTATGACAGAACAGCTAGATCGACTGTCTCTATTATAAGATGACATACCAGCTAGATCTACTGTCTTCATTATAATATGACAGGCCAGCTAGATATACTGTCTCTATTATAATATGACAGACCAGGTAGATCTACTGTCTCTATTATAAGATGACATACCATCTAGATCTACTGTCTCTATTATAATATGACAGACCAGCTAGATCTACTGTCTCTATTATATTATGACAGACCAGCTAGATCTACGGTCTCTATTATAAGATGACATACCAGCTAGATCTACTGTCTCTATTAAAATATGACAGACCAGGTAGATCTACCGTCTCTGTTATATTATGACAGACCAGCTAGATCTACTGTCTCTATTATAATATGACAGGCCAGCTAGATATACTGTCTCTATTATAATATGACAGACCAGGTAGATCTACTCATTCTATTATAATATGACAGACCAGCGAGATGTACTGTCTCTATTATATTATGACATGCCAGCTAGATCTACTGTCTCTATTGTATTATGACAGACCAGCTAGATCTACTGTCTCTTTGTATTATGACATACCAGCTAGATCTACTGTCTCTATTATAATATGACAGACCAGGTAGATCTACTGTCTCTATTATAAGATGACATACCATCTAGATCTACTGTCTCTATTATAATATGACAGACCAGCTAGATCTACTGTCTCTATTATATTATGACAGACCAGCTAGATCTACGGTCTCTATTATAAGATGACATACCAGCTAGATCTACTGTCTCTATTATAAGATGACATACCAGCTAGATCTACTGTCTCTATTATAATATGACAGACCAGCTAGATCTACTGTCTCTATTATAAGATGACATACCAGCTAGATCTACTGTCGCTATTATATTATGACAGACCAGCTAGATCTACTGTCTTTATTATAATTTGACAGACCAGCTAGATTGACTGTCTCTATTATAAGATGACATACCAGCTAGATCTACTGTCTCTATTATAATATGACAGACCAGCTAGATCTACTGTCTCTATTATAAGATGGCAGACCAGCTAGATCTACTGTCTCTATTCTCTATTATATTATGACAGACCAGCTAGATCTACTGTCTCTATTATAATATGACAGACCAGCTAGATCTACTGTCTCTATTATAAGATGACATACCATCTAGATCTACTGTCTCTATTATAATATGACAGACCAGCTAGATCTACTGGCTCTATTATAAGATGACAGACCAGCTAGATCTACTGTCTCTGTTATATTATGACGGACCAGCTAGATCTACTGTCTCTATTATAATATGATATACGAGCTCGATCTACTGTCTCTGTTATATTATGACAGACCAGCTAGATCTACTGTCTCTATTATAAGATGACAGACCAGCTCGATCAACTGTTTCTATTATATTAAGACAGACCAGCTAGATCTAATGTCTCGATTATAATATGACAGACCAGCTAGATCTACTGTCTCTATTATATTATGACAGAGCAGCTAGATCAACTGTCTCTATTATATTATGACAGAACAGCTAGATCGACTGTCTCTATTATAAGATGACATACCAGCTAGATCTACTGTCTTCATTATAATATGACAGGCCAGCTAGATATACTGTCTCTATTATAATATGACAGACCAGGTAGATCTACTGTCTCTATTATAAGATGACATACCATCTAGATCTACTGTCTCTATTATAATATGACAGACCAGCTAGATCTACTGTCTCTATTATATTATGACAGACCAGCTAGATCTACGGTCTCTATTATAAGATGACATACCAGCTAGATCTACTGTCTCTATTAAAATATGACAGACCAGGTAGATCTACCGTCTCTGTTATATTATGACAGACCAGCTAGATCTACTGTCTCTATTATAATATGACAGGCCAGCTAGATATACTGTCTCTATTATAATATGACAGACCAGGTAGATCTACTCATTCTATTATAATATCACAGACCAGCGAGATGTACTGTCTCTATTATGTTATGACATGCCAGCTAGATCTACTGTCTCTATTGTATTATGACAGACCAGCTAGATCTACTGTCTCTTTTGTATTATGACATACCAGCTAGATCTACTGTCTCTATTATAATATGACAGACGAGCTAGATCTACTCTCTCTATTATAAGATGACATACCAGCTAGATCTACTGTCTCTATTATGTTATGACAGACCAGCTAGATCTACTGTTTATATTATATTAAGACAGACCAGCTAGATCTACTGGCTCGATTATATAATATGACCAATCAGCTAGATCAACTGTCTCTATTATAATATGACATACCAGCTAGATCTACTATCTCTATTATAATATGACAGACCAGCTAGATCTACTGTCTCTATTATAAGATGACATACCAGCTAGATCTACTGTCTCTATTATAATATGACAGACCAGCTAGATCTACTGTCTATTATAATATGACGGACCAGTTGGATCTACTGTCTATTATAATATGACGGACCAGTTGGATCTACTGTCTATTATAATATGACAGACCAGCTGGATCTACTGGCTCGATTATAATATGACCAATCAGCTAGATCAACTGTCTCTATTATAAGATGACATACCAGCTAGATCTACTGTCTCTATTATAATATGACAGACCAGCTAGATCTACTGTCTATTATAATATGACGGACCAGCTAGATCTACTGTCTATTATAATATGACGGACCAGCTAGATCAGCTGTCTCTATTATGATATGACAGACCAGCTAGATCTACTGTCTCTATTATAAGATGACATACCAGCTAGATCTACTGTCTCTATTATAATATGACAGACCAGCTAGATATACTGTCTCTATTATAAGATGACATACCAGCTAGATCTACTGTCTCTATTATAATGTGACAGACCAGCTAGGTCTACTGTCTCTATTATAAGATGACAGACCATCTAGATCTACTGTCTCTATTATAATGTGACAGACCAGCTAGGTCTACTGTCTCTATTATAAGATGACATACCAGCTAGATCTACTGTCTCTATTATAATATGACAGACCAGCTAGATCTACTGTCTCTATAATAAGATGACAGACCATCTAGATCTACTGTCTCTATTATATTATGACAGACCAGCTAGATCTACTGTCTCTATTATAATATGACAGACCAGCTAGATCTACTGTCTCTATTATAAGATGACATACCAGCTAGATCGACTGTCTCTATTATAAGATGACATACCAGCTAGATCTACTGTCTCTATTATAATATGACAGACCAGCTGTATCTACTGTCTCTATTATAAGATGACATACCAGCTCGATCTACTGTCGCTATTATATTATGACAGACCAGCTAGATCTACTGTCTTTATTATAATTTGACAGACCAGCTAGATCGACTGTCTCTATTATAATATGACAGACCAGCTAGATCTACTGTCTCTATTATAAGATGACAGACCAGCTAGATCTACTGTCTCTATTATATTATGACAGACCAGCTAGATCTACTGTCTCTATTATAAGATGACATACCAGCTAGATCAGCTGTCTCTATTATAATGTGACAGACCAGCTAGGTCTACTGTCTCTATTATAAGATGACAGACCATCTAGATCTACTGTCTCTATTATAATGTGACAGACCAGCTAGGTCTACTGTCTCTATTATAAGATGACATACCAGCTAGATCTACTGTCTCTATTATAATATGACAGACCAGCTAGATCTACTGTCTCTATAATAAGATGACAGACCATCTAGATCTACTGTCTCTATTATAATATGACAGACCAGCTAGATCTACTGTCTCTATTATATTATGACAGACCAGCTAGATCTACTGTCTCTATTATAATATGACAGACCAGCTAGATCTACTGTCTCTATTATAAGATGACATACCAGCTAGATCTACTGTCTCTATTATAATATGACAGACTGTAACGGCGTTCTTCGTTTGTAGAATGAGAGTCGGACCGAAATGCAGCGTGGTGGTTACTCATGACTTTAATGAAAAAAGTGACACATGAAATAACTAACAAATACGAAAACAACAAACAGAACGTGAAACCTAATTACAGCCTATCTGGTGAAACTACACAGAGACAGGAACAATCACCCACGAAATACACAGTGAAACCCCGGCTACCTAAATACGGTTCCCAATCAGAGACAACCAGAATCACCTGACTCTGATTGAGAACCGCCTCAGGCAGCCAAGCCTATACAACACCCCTACTCAGCCGCAAACCCAAATACTACAAACCCCAATACGAAAATACAATATATAAACCCATGTCACACCTGGCCTGAACAAATAATTAAAGAAAACACAAAATACAAAGACCAAGCGTGACACAGACCAGCTAGATCTACTGTCTCTATTATAAGATGACATACCAGCTAGATCTACTGTCTCTATTATAATATGACAGACAAGCTAGATCTACTGTCTCTATTATAAGATGACATACCAGCTAGATCTACTGTGTCTATTATAATATGACAGACCAGCTGGATCTACTGGCTCTATTATATTATGACAGACCAGCTAGATCTACTGTCTCTATTATGTTATGACAGACCAGCTCAGCTAGATCTACTGTCTCTATTATAAGATGACATACCAGCTCGATCTACTGTCGCTATTATATTATGACAGACCAGCTGGATCTACTGGCTCTATTATATTATGACAGACCAGCTAGATCTACTGTCTCTATTATAAGATGACATACCAGCTAGATCGACTGTCTCTATTATAAGATGACATACCAGCTAGATCTACTGTCTCTATTATAATATGACAGACCAGCTGTATCTACTGTCTCTATTATAAGATGACATACCAGCTCGATCTACTGTCGCTATTATATTATGACAGACCAGCTAGATCTACTGTCTTTATTATAATTTGACAGACCAGCTAGATCGACTGTCTCTATTATAAGATGACATACCAGCTAGATCTACTGTGTCTATTATAATATGACAGACCAGCTGGATCTACTGGCTCTATTATATTATGACAGACCAGCTAGATCTACTGTCTCTATTATAATATGACAGACCAGCTAGATCTACTGTCTCTATTATATTATGACAGACCAGCTAGATCTACTGTCTCTATTATAATATGACAGACCAGCTAGATCTACTGTCTCTATTATAATATGACATACCAGCTAGATCTACTGTCTCTATTATAATATGACAGACCAGCTGATCTACTGGCTCTATTATATTATGACAGACCAGCTAGATCTACGTTCTCTATTATAATATGACAGACCAGCTAGATCTACTGTCTCTATTATATTATGACAGACCAGCTAGATCTACTGTCTCTATTATAATATGACAGACCAGCTAGATCTACTGTCTCTATTATAAGATGACATACCAGCTAGATCTACTGTCTCTATTATAATATGACAGACCAGCTAGATCTACTGTCTCTATTATAAGATGACAGACCAGCTAGATCTACTGTCTCTATTATATTATGACAGACCAGCTAGATCTACTCTCTCTATTATAATATGACAGACCAGCTAGATCTACTGTCTCTATTATAAGATGATATACCAGCTAGATCTACTGTCTCTATTATAATATGACAGACCAGCTAGATCTACTGTCTCTATTATAAGATGACAGACCAGCTAGATCTACTGTCTCTATTATATTATGACAGACCAGCTAGATCTACTGTCTCATTATAATATGACAGACCAGCTAGATCTACTGTCTCTATTATAAGATGACATACCAGCTAGATCTACTGTCTCTATTATAATATGACAGACTGTAACGGCGTTCTTCGTTTGTAGAATGAGAGTCGGACCGAAATGCAGCGTGGTGGTTACTCATGACTTTAATGAAAAAGTGACACATGAAATAACTAACAAATACGAAAACAACAAACAGAACGTGAAACCTAATTACAGCCTATCTGGTGAAACTACACAGAGACAGGAACAATCACCCACGAAATACACAGTGAAACCCCGGCTACCTAAATACGGTTCCCAATCAGAGACAACCAGAATCACCTGACTCTGATTGAGAACCGCCTCAGGCAGCCAAGCCTATACAACACCCCTACTCAGCCGCAAAACCCAAATACTACAAACCCCAATACGAAAAATACAATATATAAACCCATGTCACACCTGGCCTGAACAAATAATTAAAGAAAACACAAAAATACAAAGACCAAGCGTGACACCCAGACCAGCTAGATCTACTGTCTCTATTATGATATGACAGACCAGCTAGATCTACTGTCTCTATTATAATATGACAGACCAGCTAGATCGACTGTCTCTATTATAATATGACATACCAGCTAGATCTACTGTCTCTATTATAATATGACAGACCAGCTGGATCTACTGGCTCTATTATATTATGACAGACCAGCTAGATCTACTGTCTCTATTATGTTATGACAGACCAGCTCAGCTAGATCTACTGTCTCTATTATAAGATGACATACCAGCTCGATCTACTGTCTCTATTATAATATGACAGACCAGCTGGATCTACTGGCTCTATTATAATATAACATACCAGCTAGATCTACTGTCTCTATTATAATATGACAGACCAGCTAGATCTACTGTCTCTATTATAAGATGACATACCAGCTAGATCTACTGTCTCTATTATAATATGACAGACCAGCTAGATCTACTGTCTCTATATAAGATGATACCAGCTAGATCTACTGTCACTATTATATTATGACAGACCAGCTAGATCTACTATCTTTATTATAATTTGACAGACCAGCCAGATCGACTGTCTCTATTATAAGATGACATACCAGCTAGATCTACTGTCTCTATTATAATATGACAGACCAGCTGGATCTACTGGCTCTATTATATTATGACAGACCAGCTAGATCTACTGTCTCTATTATGTTATGACAGACCAGCTCAGCTAGATCTACTGTCTCTATTATAAGATGACAGACCAGCTAGATCTACTGTCTCTATTATAATATGACAGACCAGCTAGATCTACTGTCTCTATTATAAGATGACATACCAGCTAGATCTACTGTCTCTATTATAATATGACAGACCAGCTAGATATACTGTCTCTATTATAAGATGACATACCAGCTAGATCAGCTGTCTCTATTATAATGTGACAGACCAGCTAGGTCTACTGTCTCTATTATAAGATGACAGACCATCTAGATCTACTGTCTCTATTATAATGTGACAGACCAGCTAGGTCTACTGTCTCTATTATAAGATGACATACCAGCTAGATCTACTGTCTCTATTATAATATGACAGACCAGCTAGATCTACTGTCTCTATAATAAGATGACAGACCAGCTAGATCTACTGTCTCTATTATTATGACAGACCAGCTAGATCTACTGTCTCTATTATAATATGACAGACCAGCTAGATCTACTGTCTCTATTATAAGATGACATACCAGCTAGATCTACTGTCTCTATTATAATATGACAGACTGTAACGCGTTCTTCGTTTGTAGAATGAGAGTCGGACAGAAATGCAGCGTGGTGGTTACTCATGACTTTAATGAAAAAGTGACACATGAAATAACTAACAAATACGAAAACAACAAACAGAACGTGAAACCTAATTACAGCCTATCTGGTGAAACTACACAGAGACAGGAACAATCACCCACGAAATACATTTTGAAACCCCGGCTACCAAATGGGGTTCTCTATTAGAGACAGACCAGAATCACCTGACTCTGATTGAGAACCGCCTCAGGCAGCCAAGCCTATACAACACCCCTACTCAGCCGCAAACCCAAATACTACAAGCCCCAATACGAAAATACAATATATAAACCCATGTCACACCCTGGCCTGAACAAATAATTAAAGAAAACACAAAATACAAAGACCAAAGAGTGACACAGACCAGCTAGATCTACTGTCTCTATTATAAGATGACATACCAGCTAGATCTACTGTCTCTATTATAATATGACAGACCAGCTAGATCTACTGTCTCTATTATAAGATGACATACCAGGAAGATCTACTGTGTCTATTATAATATGACAGACCAGCTGGATCTACTGGCTCTATTATATTATGACAGACCAGCTAGATCTACTGTCTCTATTATGTTATGACAGACCAGCTCAGCTAGATCTACTGTCTCTATTAGAAGATGACATACCAGCTCGATCTACTGTCGCTATTATATTATGACAGACCAGCTGGATCTACTGGCTCTATTATATTATGACAGACCAGCTAGATCTACTGTCTCTATTATAATATGACAGACCAGCTAGATCTACTGTCTCTATTATAAGATGACATACCAGCTAGATCTACTGTCTCTATTATAATATGACAGACCAGCTAGATCTACTGTCTCTATTATAAGATGATATACCAGCTAGATCTACTGTCACTATTATATTATGACAGACCAGCTAGATCTACTGTCTTTATTATAATTTGACAGACCAGCCAGATCGACTGTCTCTATTATAAGATGACATACCAGCTAGATCTACTGTCTCTATTATAATATGACAGACCAGCTGGATCTACTGGCTCTATTATATTATGACAGACCAGCTAGATCTACTGTCTCTATTATGTTATGACAGACCAGCTCAGCTAGATCTACTGTCTCTATTATAAGATGACAGACCAGCTAGATCTACTGTCTCTATTATAATATGACAGACCAGCTAGATCTACTGTCTCTATTATAAGATGACATACCAGCTAGATCTACTGTCTCTATTATAATATGACAGACCAGCTAGATATACTGTCTCTATTATAAGATGACATACCAGCTAGATCAGCTGTCTCTATTATAATGTGACAGACCAGCTAGGTCTACTGTCTCTATTATAAGATGACAGACCATCTAGATCTACTGTCTCTATTATAATGTGACAGACCAGCTAGGTCTACTGTCTCTATTATAAGATGACATACCAGCTAGATCTACTGTCTCTATTATAATATGACAGACCAGCTAGATCTACTGTCTCTATAATAAGATGACAGACCATCTAGATCTACTGTCTCTATTATATTATGACAGACCAGCTAGATCTACTGTCTCTATTATAATATGACAGACCAGCTAGATCTACTGTCTCTATTATAAGATGACATACCAGCTAGATCGACTGTCTCTATTATAAGATGACATACCAGCTAGATCTACTGTCTCTATTATAATATGACAGACCAGCTGTATCTACTGTCTCTATTATAAGATGACATACCAGCTCGATCTACCGTCGCTATTATATTATGACAGACCAGCTAGATCTACTGTCTTTATTATAATTTGACAGACCAGCTAGATCGACTGTCTCTATTATAAGATGACATACCAGCTAGATCTACTGTCTCTATTATAATATGACAGACCAGCTGGATCTACTGGCTCTATTATATTATGACAGACCAGCTAGATCTACTGTCTCTATTATAATATGACAGACCAGCTAGATCTACTGTCTCTATTATATTATGACAGACCAGCTAGATCTACTGTCTCTATTATAATATGACAGACCAGCTAGATCTACTGTCTCTATTATAATATGACATACCAGCTAGATCTACTGTCTCTATTATAATATGACAGACCAGCTGGATCTACTGGCTCTATTATATTATGACAGACCAGCTAGATCTACGTTCTCTATTATAATATGACAGACCAGCTAGATCTACTGTCTCTATTATATTATGACAGACCAGCTAGATCTACTGTCTCTATTATAATATGACAGACCAGCTAGATCTACTGTCTCTATTATAAGATGACATACCAGCTAGATCTACTGTCTCTATTATAATATGACAGACCAGCTAGATCTACTGTCTCTATTATAAGATGACAGACCAGCTAGATCTACTGTCTCTATTATATTATGACAGACCAGCTAGACTCTCTCTCTATTATAATATGACAGACCAGCTAGATCTACTGTCTCTATTATAAGATGATATACCAGCTAGATCTACTGTCTCTATTATAATATGACAGACCAGCTAGATCTACTGTCTCTATTATAAAGATGACAGACCAGCTAGATCTACTGTCTCTATTATATTATGACAGACCAGCTAGATCTACTGTCTCTATTATAATATGACAGACCAGCTAGATCTACTGTCTCTATTATAAGATGACATACCAGCTAGATCTACTGTCTCTATTATAATATGACAGACTGTAACGGCGTTCTTCGTTTGTAGAATGAGAGTCGGACCGAAATGCAGCGTGGTGGTTACTCATGACTTTAATGAAAAAAGTGACACATGAAAAATAACTAACAAATACGAAAACAACAAACAGAGCGTGAAACCTAATTACAGCCTATCTGGTGAAACTACACAGAGACAGGAACAATCACCCACGAAATACACAGTGAAACCCCGGCTACCTAAATACGCTTCCCAATCAGAGACAACCAGAATCACCTGACTCTGATTGAGAACCGCCTCAGCAGCCAAGCCTATACAACACCCCTACTCAGCCGCAAACCCAAATACTACAAACCCCAATACGAAAATACAATATATAAACCCATGTCACACCCTGGCCTGAACAAATAATTAAAGAAAACAAAAATACAAAGACCAAGCGTGACACAGACCAGCTAGATCTACTGTCTCTGGCTATAAGATGACATACCAGCTAGATCTACTGTCTCTATTATAATATGACAGACCAGCTAGATCTACTGTCTCTATTATAAGATGACATACCAGCTAGATCTACTGTGTCTATTATAATATGACAGACCAGCTGGATCTACTGGCTCTATTATATTATGACAGACCAGCTAGATCTACTGTCTCTATTATGTTATGACAGACCAGCTCAGCTAGATCTACTGTCTCTATTATAAGATGACATACCAGCTCGATCTACTGTCGCTATTATATTATGACAGACCAGCTGGATCTACTGGCTCTATTATATTATGACAGACCAGCTAGATCTACTGTCTCTATTATAATATGACAGACCAGCTAGATCTACTGTCTCTATTATAAGATGACATACCAGCTAGATCTACTGTCTCTATTATAATATGACAGACCAGCTAGATCTACTGTCTCTATTATAAGATGACATACCAGCTAGATCTACTGTCGCTATTATATTATGACAGACCAGCTAGATCTACTGTCTTTATTATAATTTGACAGACCAGCTAGATCGACTGTCTCTATTATAAGATGACATACCAGCTAGATCTACTGTCTCTATTATAATATGACAGACCAGCTGGATCTACTGGCTCTATTATATTATGACAGACCAGCTAGATCTACTGTCTCTATTATGTTATGACAGACCAGCTCAGCTAGATCTACTGTCTCTATTATAAGATGACATACCAGCTCGATCTACTGTCGCTATTATATTATGACAGACCAGCTAGATCGACTGTCTCTATTATAAGATGACATACCAGCTAGATCTACTGTCTCTATTATAAGATGACAGACCAGCTAGATCTACTGTCTCTATTATATTATGACAGACCAGCTAGATCTACTGTCTCTATTATATTATGACAGACCAGCTCGATCAACTGTTTCTATTATATTAAGACAGACCAGCTAGATCTACTGTCTCTTTTGTACTATGACATACCAGCTAGATCTACTGTCTCGATTATAATATGAACAACCAGCTAGATCAACTGTCTCTCTTATAATATGACAGACCAGCTAGATCTACTGTCTCTATTATATTATGACAGAGCAGCTAGATCAACTGTCTCTATTATATTATGACAGAACAGCTAGATCGACTGTCTCTATTATAAGATGACATACCAGCTAGATCTACTGTCTTCATTATAATATGACAGACCAGCTAGATCTGCACTGTCTCTATTATATATGACAGACCAGCTAGATCTACAGTCTCTATTATAAGATGACATACCAGCTAGATCTACTGTCTCTATTAAAATATGGAACCATTACATTTACATTTGTCATTTAGCAGACGCTCTTATCCAGAGACCAGGTAGATCTACTGTCTCTGTTATATTATGACAGACCAGCTAGGAATACTGTCTCTATTATAATATGACAGACCAGCTGGATCTACTGGCTCTATTATACTATGACAGACCAGGTAGATCTACTGTCTCTATTATATTATGACAGACCAGCTAGATCTACTGTCTCTTTTTGTACTATGACATACCAGCTAGATCTACTGTCTCTATTATATTATGACAGAGCAGCTAGATCAACTGTCTCTATTATATTATGACAGAACAGCTAGATCGACTGTCTCTATTATAAGATGACATACCAGCTAGATCTACTGTCTTCAATATAATATGACAGACCAGCTAGATCTACTGTCTCTATTATAATATGACAGACCAGCTAGATCTACAGTCTCTATTATAAGATGACATACCAGCTAGATCTACTGTCTCTATTAAAATATGGCAGACCATTACATTTACATTTGTCATTTAGCAGACGCTCTTATCCAGAGACCAGGTAGATCTACTGTCTCTGTTATATTATGACAGACCAGCTAGGAATACTGTCTCTATTATAATATGACAGACCAGCTGGATCTACTGGCTCTATTATACTATGACAGACCAGGTAGATCTACTGTCTCTATTATATTATGACAGACCAGCTAGATCTACTGTCTCTTTGTACTATGACATACCAGCTAGATCTACTGTCTCTATTATATTATGACAGACCAGCTAGATCTACTGTCTCTATTATATTATGACAGACCAGCTAGATCTACTGTCTCTATTATAAGATGACAGACCAGCAAGATCTACTGTCTCTATTGTATTATGACAGACCAGCTAGGAGTACTGTCTCTATTATACTATGACAGACCAGGTAGATCTACTATCGCTATTATATTATGACAGACCAGCTAGATCAACTGTTTCTATTATATTAAGACTGACCAGCTAGATCTACTGTCACTTTTGTACTATGACATACCAGCTAGATCTACTGTCTCTATTATAATATGACAGGCCAGCTAGATATACTGTCTCTATTATACAATGACATACCAGCTAGATCTACTGTCTCTATTATAATATGACATACCAGCTAGATATACTGTCTCTATTAAAATATGACAGACCAGGTAGATCTACTGTCTCTGTTATATTATGACAGACCAGCTAGATCTACTGTCTCTATTATAAGATGACAGACCAGCTAGATCTACTGTCTCTATTATATTATGACAGAACAGCTAGATCTACTGTCTCTATTATAATATGACAGACCAGCTAGATCTACTGTCTCTATTATAAGATGACATACCAGCTAGATCTACTGTCTCTATTATAAGATCACAGACCAGCTAGATCTACTGTCGCTTTTTGTACTATGACATACCAGCTAGATCTACTGTCTCTATTATAATATGACAGGCCAGCTAGATATACTGTCTCTATTATAATATGACAGACCAGGTAGATCTACTCATTCTATTATAATATGACAGACCAGCGAGATGTACTGTCTCTATTATATTATGACATGCCAGCTAGATCTACTGTCTCTATTGTATTATGACAGACCAGCTAGATCTACTGTCTCTTTTGTACTATGACATACCAGCTAGATCTACTGTCTCTATTATAATATGACAGACCAGCTAGATCTACTCTCTCTATTATAAGATGACATACCAGCTAGATCTACTGTCTCTATTATAATATGATATACGAGCTCGATCTACTGTCTCTAATATATTATGACAGACCAGCTAGATCTACTGTCTCGATTATAATATGACCAACCAGCTAGATCTACTGTTTCTATTATATTATGACAGAGCAGCTAGATCAACTGTCTCTATTATATTATGACAGAACAGCTAGATCGACTGTCTCTATTATGAGATGACATACCAGCTAGATCTACTGTCTACATTATAATATGACAGGCCAGCTAGATATACTTTCTCTATTATAATATGACAGACCAGGTAGATCTACTGTCTCTATTATAATATGACAGGCCAGCTAGATATACTGTCTCTGTTATATTATGACAGACCAGCTAGATCTACTGTCTCTATTATAAGATGACAGACCAGCAAGATCTACTGTCTCTATTGTATGATGACAGACCAGCTAGATCTACTGTCACTTTTGTACTATGACATACCAGCTGGAGCTACTGTCTCTATTATACTATGACAGACCAGGTAGATCAACTGTTTCTATTATATTAAGACCGACCAGCTAGATCTACTGTCTCGATTATATTAAGACCGACCAGCTAGATCAACTGTCTCTCTTATAATATGACAGACCAGCTAGATCTACTGTCTCTATTATATTATGACAGAGCAGCTAGATCAACTGTCTCTATTATATTATGACAGAACAGCTAGATCGACTGTCTCTATTATGAGATGACATACCAGCTAGATCTACTGTCTTCATTATAATATGACAGGCCAGCTAGATATACTGTCTCTATTATAATATGACAGACCAGGTAGATCTACTCATTCTATTATAATATGACAGACCAGCGAGATGTACTGTCGCTATTATATTATGACAGACCAGCTAGATTTACTGTCTCGATTATAATATGAACAACCAGCTAGATCAACTGTCTCTCTTATACTATGACAGACCAGGTAGATCTACTGTCTCTATTATATTATGACAGACCAGCTAGATCTACCGTCGCTTTTGTACTATGACATACCAGCTAGATCTACTGTCTCTATTATAATATGACAGGCCAGCTAGATATACTGTCTCTATTATAATATGACAGACCAGGTAGATCTACTCATTCTATTATAATATGACAGACCAGCGAGATGTACTGTCTCTATTATATTATGACATGCCAGCTAGATCTACTGTCTCTATTGTATTATGACAGACATGCTTAATCTACTGTCTCTTTTGTACTATGACATAGCAGCTAGATCAACTGTCTCTATTATATTATGACAGAACAGCTAGATCGACTGTCTCTATTATAAGATCACATACCAGCTAGATCTACTGTCTTCATTATAATATGACAGACCAGCTACATCTACTGTCTCTATTATATTATGACAGACCAGCTAGATCTACTGTCTCTATTATAATATGACATACCAGCTAGATCTACTGTCTCTATTAAAATATGACAGACCAGGTAGATCTACTCATTCTATTATAATATGACAGACCAGCGAGATGTACTGTCTCTATTATGTTATTACAGACCAGCTAGATCTACTGTCTCTATTGTAATATAACAGACCATCTAGATCTACTGTCTCTATTATAATATGACAGACCATCTAGATCTACTGTCGCTTTTGTACTATGACATACCAGCTAGATCTACTGTCTCTATTATAATATGACAGGCCAGCTAGATATACTGTCTCTATTATACAATGACATACCAGCTAGATCTACTGTCTCTATTATAATATGACATACCAGCTAGATATACTGTCTCTATTAAAATATGACAGACCAGGTAGATCTACTGTCTCTGTTATATTATGACAGACCAGCTAGATCTACTGTCTCTATTATAAGATGACAGACCAGCTAGATCTACTGTCTCTATTATATTATGACAGAACAGCTAGACCTAGTCTCTATTATAAGATGACATACCAGCTAGATCTACTGTCTCTATTATAATATGACAGACCAGGTAGATCTACTGTCTCTATTATATTATGACAGACCAGCTAGATCTACCGTCGCTTTTGTACTATGACATACCAGCTAGATCTACTGTCTCTATTATAATATGACAGGCCAGCTAGATATACTGTCTCTATTATAATATGACAGACCAGGTAGATCTACTCATTCTATTATAATATGACAGACCAGCGAGATGTACTGTCTCTATTATATTATGACATGCCAGCTAGATCTACTGTCTCTATTGTATTATGACAGACCAGCTAGATCTACTGTCTCTTTTGTACTATGACATACCAGCTAGATCTACTGTCTCTATTATAATATGACAGACCAGCTAGATCTACTCTCTCTATTATAAGATGACATACCAGCTAGATCTACTGTCTCTATTATAATATGATATACGAGCTCGATCTACTGTCTCTAATATATTATGACAGACCAGCTAGATCTACTGTCTCGATTATAATATGACCAACCAGCTAGATCTACTGTCTCTATTATATTATGACAGAGCAGCTAGATCAACTGTCTCTATTATATTATGACAGAACAGCTAGATCGACTGTCTCTATTATGAGATGACATACCAGCTAGATCTACTGTCTACATTATAATATGACAGGCCAGCTAGATATACTTCTCTATTATAATATGACAGACCAGGTAGATCTACTGTCTCTATTATAATATGACAGGCCAGCTAGATATACTGTCTCTGTTATATTATGACAGACCAGCTAGATCTACTGTCTCTATTATAAGATGACAGACCAGCAAGATCTACTGTCTCTATTGTATGATGACAGACCAGCTAGATCTACTGTCACTTTTGTACTATGACATACCAGCTGAGCTACTGTCTCTATTATACTATGACAGACCAGGTAGATCAACTGTTTCTATTATATTAAGACCGACCAGCTAGATCTACTGTCTCGATTATAATATGACCAACCAGCTAGATCAACTGTCTCTCTTATAATATGACAGACCAGCTAGATCTACTGTCTCTATTATATTATGACAGAGCAGCTAGATCAACTGTCTCTATTATATTATGACAGAACAGCTAGATCGACTGTCTCTATTATGAGATGACATACCAGCTAGATCTACTGTCTTCATTATAATATGACAGGCCAGCTAGATATACTGTCTCTATTATATTATGACAGAGCAGCTAGATCAACTGTCTCTATTATATTATGACAGAACAGCTAGATCGACTATCTCTATTATAAGATGACATACCAGCTAGATCTACTGTCTCTATTATAAGATTACATACCAGTTAGATCAACTGTCTCTCTTATACTATGACAGACCAGGTAGATCTACTGTCTCTATTATATTATGACAGACCAGCTAGATCTACCGTCGCTTTTGTACTATGACATACCAGCTAGATCTACTGTCTCTATTATAATATGACAGGCCAGCTAGATATACTGTCTCTATTATAATATGACAGACCAGGTAGATCTACTCATTCTATTATAATATGACAGACCAGCGAGATGTACTGTCTCTATTATATTATGACATGCCAGCTAGATCTACTGTCTCTATTGTATTATGACAGACATGCTTAATCTACTGTCTCTTTTGTACTATGACATAGCAGCTAGATCAACTGTCTCTATTATATTATGACAGAACAGCTAGATCGACTGTCTCTATTATAAGATCACATACCAGCTAGATCTACTGTCTTCATTATAATATGACAGACCAGCTACATCTACTGTCTCTATTATATTATGACAGACCAGCTAGATCTACTGTCTCTATTATAAGATGACATACCAGCTAGATCTACTGTCTCTATTAAAATATGACAGACCAGGTAGATCTACTCATTCTATTATAATATGACAGACCAGCGAGATGTACTGTCTCTATTATGTTATTACAGACCAGCTAGATCTACTGTCTCTATTGTAATATAACAGACCATCTAGATCTACTGTCTCTATTATAATATGACAGGCCAGCTAGATATACTGTCTCTATTATACAATGACAGACCAGCTCGATCTACTGTCTCTATTATAATATGACAGACCAGGTAGATCTACTCATTCTATTATAATATGACAGACCAGTGAGATGTACTGTCTCTATTGTATTATGACAGACCAGCGAGATCTACTGTCTCTTTGTACTATGACATACCAGCTAGATCTACTGTCTCTATTATAATATGACAGACCAGCTAGATCTACTGTCTCTATTATAAGATGACATACCAGCTAGATCTACTGTCTCTATTATAATATGACAGACCAGCTAGATCTACTGTCTCTATTATAATATGACAGGCCAGCTAGATATACTGTCTCTATTATACAATGACATACCAGCTAGATCTACTGTCTCTATTATAATATGACATACCAGCTAGATATACTGTCTCTATTAAAATATGACAGACCAGGTAGATCTACTGTCTCTGTTATATTATGACAGACCAGCTAGATCTACTGTCTCTATTATAAGATGACAGACCAGCTAGATCTACTGTCTCTATTATATTATGACAGAACAGCTAGATCTACTGTCTCTATTATAATATGACAGACCAGCTAGATCTACTGTCTCTATTATAATATGACAGACCAGGAATGTATGCACACATGAGTGTAAGTCGCTTTGGATAAAAGCGTCTCTAAATGGCATATATTATTATATTATTATTATCTACTGTCTCTATTATATTATGACAGACCAGCTAGATCTACTGTCTCTATTTTGTACTATGACATACCAGCTAGATCTACTGTCTCTATTATAATATGACAGGCCAGCTAGATATACTGTCTCTATTATAATATGACAGACCAGGTAGATCTACTCATTCTATTATAATATGACAGACCAGCGAGATGTACTGTCTCTATTATATTATGACATGCCAGCTAGATCTACTGGCTCTATTGTATTATGACAGACCAGCTAGATCTACTGTCTCTTTGTACTATGACATACCAGCTAGATCTACTGTCTCTATTATAATATGACAGACCAGCTAGATCTACTCTCTCTATTATAAGATGACATACCAGCTAGATCTACTGTCTCTATTATAATATGATATACCAGCTCGATCTACTGTCTCTATTATATTATGACAGACCAGCTAGATCTACTGTCTCGATTATAATATGACCAACCAGCTAGATCTACTGTCTCTATTATATTATGACAGAACAGCTAGATCGACTGTCTCTATTATGAGATGACATACCAGCTAGATCTACTGTCTACATTATAATATGACAGGCCAGCTAGATATACTTTCTCTATTATAATATGACAGACCAGGTAGATCTACTGTCTCTATTATAATATGACAGGCCAGCTAGATATACTGTCTCTGTTATATTATGACAGACCAGCTAGATCTACTGTCTCTATTATAAGATGACAGACCAGCAAGATCTACTGTCTCTATTGTATGATGACAGACCAGCTAGATCTACTGTCACTTTTGTACTATGACATACCAGCTGGAGCTACTGTCTCTATTATATTATGACAGACCAGCTCGATCAACTGTTTCTATTATATTAAGACAGACCAGCTAGATCTACTGTCTCGATTATAATATGACCAACCAGCTAGATCAACTGTCTCTCTTATAATATGACAGACCAGCTAGATCTACTGTCTCTATTATATTATGACAGACCAGCTAGATCGACTGTCTCTATTATGAGATGACATACCAGCTAGATCTACTGTCTTCATTATAATATGACAGGCCAGCTAGATATACTGTCTCTATTATAATATGACAGACCAGGTAGATCTACTCATTCTATTATAATATGACAGACCAGCGAGATGTACTGTCGCTATTATATTATGACAGACCAGCTAGATCTACTGTCTCGATTATAATATGACCAACCAGCTAGATCAACTGTCTCTCTTATAATATGACAGACCAGCTAGATATACTGTCTCTATTATAATATGACAGACCAGCTAGATCTACCGTCGCTTTTGTACTATGACATACCAGCTAGATCTACTGTCTCTATTATAATATGACAGGCCAGCTAGATATACTGTCTCTATTATAATATGACAGACCAGGTAGATCTACTCATTCTATTATAATATGACAGACCAGCGAGATGTACTGTCTCTATTATATTATGACATGCCAGCTAGATCTACTGTCTCTTTTGTACTATGACATAGCAGCTAGATCAACTGTCTCTATTATATTATGACAGAACAGCTAGATCAACTGTCTCTATTATAAGATCACATACCAGCTAGATCTACTGTCTTCATTATAATATGACAGACCAGCTACATCTACTGTCTCTATTATATTATGACAGACCAGCTAGATCTACTGTCTCTATTATAAGATGACATACCAGCTAGATCTACTGTCTCTATTAAAATATGACAGACCAGGTAGATCTACTCATTCTATTATAATATGACAGACCAGCGAGATGTACTGTCTCTATTATGTTATTACAGACCAGCTAGATCTACTGTCTCTATTGTAATATAACAGACCATCTAGATCTACTGTCTCTATTATAATATGACAGGCCAGCTAGATATACTGTCTCTATTATACAATGACAGACCAGCTCGATCTACTGTCTCTATTATAATATGACAGACCAGGTAGATCTACTCATTCTATTATAATATGACAGACCAGTGAGATGTACTGTCTCTATTGTATTATGACAGACCAGCGAGATCTACTGTCTCTTTTGTACTATGACATACCAGCTAGATCTACTGTCTCTATTATAATATGAATAAATCAAATCAAATCAAATCAAATTTATTTATATAGCCCTTCGTACATCAGCTGATATCTCAAAGTGCTGTACAGAAACCCAGCCTAAAACCCCAAACAGCAAACAATGCAGGTGTAAAAGCACGGTGGCTAGGAAAACTCCCTAGAAAGGCCAAAACCTAGGAAGAAACCTAGAGAGGAACCGGGCTATGTGGGGTGGCCAGTCCTCTTCTGGCTGTGCCGGGTAGAGATTATAACAGAACATGACCAAGATGTTCAAATGTTCATAAATGACCAGCATGGTCGAATAATAATAAGGCAGAACAGTTGAAACTGGAGCAGCAGCAGTCAGGTGGAATGGGGACAGCAAGGAGCCATCATGTCAGGTAGTCCTGGGGCACTGTCCTAGGGCTCAGGTCCTCCGAGAGAGAGAGAAAGAAAGAGAGAATTAGAGAGAGCATATGTGGGGTGGCCAGTCCTCTTTTGGCTGTGCCGGGTGGAGATTATAACAGAACGTGGCCAAGATGTTCAAATGTTCATAAATGACTAGCATGGTTGAATAATAGTAAGGCAGAACAGTTGAAACTGGAGCAGGAGCATGGCCAGGTGGACTGGGGACAGCAAGGAGTCCTCATGTCTGGTAGTCCTGGGACATGGTCCTAGGGCCCAGGCCAGTTGAAACTGGAGCAGCAGCATGGCCAGGTGGACTGGGGACAGCAAGGAGTCATCATGTCAGGTAGTCCTGGGGCATGGTCCTAGGGCTCAGGTCCTCCGAGAGAGAGAAAGAAAGAGAGAAGGAGAGAATTAGAGAACGCACACTTAGATTCACACAGGACACCGAATAGGACAGGAGAAGTACTCCAGATATAACAAACTGACCCTAGCCCCCCGACACAAACTACTGCAGCATAAATACTGGAGGCTGAGACAGGAGGGGTCAGGAGATCTACTGTCTCTATTATATTATGACAGACCAGCTAGATCTACTGTCTCTATTATATTATGACAGACCAGCTAGATCTACTGTCTCTGTTATAAAATGACAGACCAGCTATATCTACTGTCTCTATTATAATATGACAGACCAGCTAGACCTACTGTCACTATTATAATATGACAGACCAGCTCGATCTACTGTCTCTATTGTATTATGACAGACCAGCTAGATCTACTGTAACTATTATGTTATTACAGACCAGCTAGATCTACTGTCTCTATTGCAATATGACAGACCATCTAGATCTACTGTCTCTATTATAATATGACACACCAGCTAGATCTAATGTCTCTATTATAAGATGACATACCAGCTAGATCTACTGTCTCTATTATAATATGATATACGAGCTCGATCTACTGTCTCTATTATAAGATGACATACCAGCTAGATCTACTGTCTCTATTATAATATGACAGACCAGCTAGATCTACTGTCTCTATTATAATATGACAGACCAGCTAGATCTACTGTCTCTATTATATTATGACAGACCAGCTAGATCTACTGTCTCTATTATAATATGACAGACCAGCTAGATCTACTGTCTCTATTATAAGATGACATACCAGCTAGATCTACTGTCTCTATTATAATATGACAGACCAGCGAGATCTACGGTCTCTATTATAAGATGACATACCAGCTCAATCTACTGTCTCTATTATAATATGACAGACCAGGTAGATCTACTGTCTCTATTATATTATGACAGACCAGCTAGATCTACTGTCTCTATTGTATTATGACAGACCAGCTAGATCTACTGTCGCTTTTGTACTATGACATACCAGCTAGATCTACTGTCTCTATTATAAGATGACATACCAGCTCAATCTACTGTCTCTATTGTATTATGACAGACCAGCTAGATCTACTGTCTCTATTGTATTATGACAGACCAGCTAGATCTACTGTCTCTATTATATTATGACAGACCAGGTAGATCTACTGTCTCTATTATATTATGACAGACCAGGTAGATCTACTGTCTCTATTATATTATGACAGACCAGCTAGATCTACTGTCTCTATTATATTATGACAGACCAGCGAGATCTACTGTCTCTTTTGTACTATGACATACCAGCTAGATCTACTGTCTCTATTATAATATGACAGACCAGCTAGATCTACTCTCTCTATTATAAGATGACATACCAGCTAGATCTACTGTCGCTTTTGTACTATGACATACCAGCTAGATCTACTGTCTCTATTATAATATGACAGGCCAGCTAGTTATACTGTCTCTATAATAATAATAATAATATATGCCATTTAGCAGACGCTTTTATCCAAAGCGACTTACAGTCATGTGTGCATACATTCTACGTATGGGTGGTCCCGGGAATCGAACCCACTACCTGGCGTTACAAGCGCCATGCTCTACCAACTGAGCTACAGAAGAACCACATTATAATATGACAGACCAGCGAGATGTACTGTCGCTATTATATTATTACAGACCAGCTAGATCTACTGTCTCTATTATAATATGACAGACCATCTAGATCTACTGTCTCTATTATAATATGACAGACCAGCTAGATCTAGTGTCTCTATTATATTATGACAGACCAGCTAGATCTACGGTCTCTATTATAAGATGACATACCAGCTAGATTTACTGCCTCTATTATAATATGACAGACCAGCGAGATCTATTGTCTCTATTATAATATGACAGACCAGGTAGATCTACTCATTCTATTGTAATATGACAGACCAGCGAGATCTATTGTCTCTATTATAATACGACAGACCAGGTAGATCTACTCATTCTATTGTAATATGACATACCAGCTAGATTTACTGCCTCTATTATAATATGACAGACCAGCTAGATCTACTGTCTCTGTTATATTATGACAGACCAGCTAGGAATACTGTCTCTATTATACTATGACAGACCAGGTAGATCTACTGTCTCTATTATATTATGACAGACCATCTAGATCTACTGTCGCTTTGTACTATGACATACCAGCTAGATCTACTGTCTCTATTATAATATGACAGGCCAGCTAGATCTACTGTCTCTATTATAATATGACAGACCAGCTAGATCTAGTGTCTCTATTATATTATGACAGACCAGCTAGATCTACGGTCTCTATTATAAGATGACATACCAGCTAGATCTACTGTCTCTATTATAATATGACAGACCAGCGAGACCTACTGTCACTATTATAATATGACAGACCAGCTAGTTCTACTGTCTCTATTATACTATGACACACCAGCTAGATCTACTGTCTCTATTGTATTAAGAGAGACCAGCTAGATCTACTGTCTCTATTATGTTATTACAGACCAGCTAGATCTACTGTCTCTATTATAATATGACAGACCAGCTAGATCTACTGTCTCTATTATGTTATGACAGACCAGCGAGATCTATTGTCTCTATTATAATATGACAGACCGGCAAGATGTACTGTCTCTATTATAATATGACAGACCATCTAGATCTAGTGTCTCTATTATAATATGACAGACCAGCTAGATCTACTGTCTCTATTATAATATGACAGACCAGCTACATCTACTGTCTCTATTATATTATGACAGACCAGCTAGATCTACGGTCTCTATTATAAGATGACATACCAGCTAGATCTACTGTCTCTATTAAAATATGACAGACCATCTAGATCTAGTGTCTCTGTTATATTATGACAGACCAGCTAGGAATACTGTCTCTATTATACTATGACAGACCAGGTAGATCTACTGTCTCTATTATATTATGACAGACCAGCTAGATCTACTGACTCTATTGTATTATGACAGACCAGCTAGATCTACTGTCTCTATTATAATATGACAGGCCAGCTATATATACTGTCTCTATTATACAATGACAGACCAGCTAGATCTACTGTCTCTATTATAATATGACAGACCAGCGAGATCTATTGTCTCTATTATAATACGACAGACCAGGTAGATCTACTCATTCTATTGTAATATGACATACCAGCTAGATTTACTGCCTCTATTATAATATGACAGACCAGCTAGATCTACTGTCTCTGTTATATTATGACAGACCAGCTAGGAATACTGTCTCTATTATACTATGACAGACCAGGTAGATCTACTGTCTCTATTATATTATGACAGACCAGCTAGATCTACTGTCGCTTTTGTACTATGACATACCAGCTAGATCTACTGTCTCTATTATAATATGACAGGCCAGCTAGATCTACTGTCTCTGTTATATTATGACAGACCAGCTAGGAATACTGTCTCTATTATACTATGACAGACCAGGTAGATCTACTGTCTCTATTATATTATGACAGACCAGCTAGATCTACTGTCTCTATTGTATTATGACAGACCAGCTAGAACTACTGTCTCTATTATAATATGACAGGCCAGCTAGATATACTGTCTCTATTATACAATGACAGACCAGCTAGATCTACTGTCTCTATTATAATATGACAGGCCAGCTCGATCTATTGTCTCTATTATAATATGACAGACCAGCTAGATCAACTGTCTCTATTATATTATGACAGAACAGCTAGATCGACTGTCTCTATTATAAGATGACATACCAGCTAGATCTACTGTCTTCATTATAATATGACAGACCAGCTACATCTACTGTCGCTATTGTATTATGACAGACCAGCTAGATCTACTGTCTCTATTATAATATGACAGACCAGCTAGATCTACTGTCTCTATTATAATATGACATACCACCTAGATCTACTGTCTCTATTATAATATGACAGACCATCTAGATCTACTGTCGCTATTATATTATGACAGACCAGCTAGATCTACTGTCTCTATTATATTATGACAGACCATCTAGATCTACTGTCTCTATTATAATATCACAGACCAGCTAGATCTAGTGTCTCTGTTATATTATGACAGACCAGCTAGATCTACGGTCTCTATTATAAGATGACATACCAGCTAGATTTACTGTCTCTATTATAATATGACAGACCAGCTAGATCTACGGTCTCTATTATAAGATGACATACCAGCTAGATCTACTGTCTCTGTTATATTATGACAGACCAGCTAGGAATACTGTCTCTATTATAATATGACAGACCAGGTAGATCTACTGTCTCTATTATATTATGACAGACCAGCTAGATCTACTGTCGCTTTTGTACTATGACATACCAGCTAGATCTACTGTCTCTATTATAATATGACAGGCCAGCTAGTTATACTGTCTCTATAATAATAATAATAATATATGCCATTTAGCAGACGCTTTTATCCAAAGCGACTTACAGTCATGTGTGCATACATTCTACGTATGGGTGGTCCCGGGAATCGAACCCACTACCCTGGCGTTAGAAGCGCCATGCTCTACCAACTGAGCTACAGAAGGACCACATTATAATATGACAGACCAGCGAGATGTACTTTCGCTATTATATTATTACAGACCAGCTAGATCTACTGTCTCTATTATAATATGACAGACCATCTAGATCTACTGTCTCTATTATAATATGACAGACCAGCTAGATCTAGTGTCTCTATTATATTATGACAGACCAGCTAGATCTACGGTCTCTATTATAAGATGACATACCAGCTAGATTTACTGCCTCTATTATAATATGACAGACCAGCGAGATCTATTGTCTCTATTATAATATGACAGACCAGGTAGATCTACTCATTCTATTGTAATATGACAGACCAGCGAGATGTACTGTCTCTATTATATTATGACAGGCCAGCTAGATCTACGGTCTCTATTGTATTATGACAGACCAGCTAGATCTACTGTCTCTTTTGTACTATGACATACCAGCTAGATCTACTGTCTCTATTATAATATGACAGACCAGCTAGATCTACTCTCTCTATTATAAGATGACATACCAGCTAGATCTACTGTCTCTATTATAATATGATATACGAGCTCGATCTACTGTCTCTATTATATTATGACAGACCAGCGAGATGTACTGTCTCTATTATAATATGACAGACCAGCTAGATCTACTGTCTCTATTATATTATGACAGACCAGCTAGATCTAATGTCTCTATTATAATATGACAGACCAGCTAGATCTACTGTCTCTATTATAATATGACAGACCAGCTAGATCTACGGTCTCTATTATAAGATGACATACCAGCTCGATCTACTGTCTCTATTATAATATGACAGACCAGCTAGATCTACTGTCTCTATTATATTATGACAGACCAGCTAGATCTAATGTCTCTATTATAATATGACAGACCAGCTAGATCTACTGTCTCTATTATAATATGACAGACCAGCTAGATCTACGGTCTCTATTATAAGATGACATACCAGCTCGATCTACTGTCTCTATTATAATATGACAGACCAGCTAGATCTACTGTCTCTGTTATATTATGACAGACCAGCTAGGAATACTGTCTCTATTATACTATGACAGACCAGGTAGATCTACTGTCTCTATTATATTCTGACAGACCAGCTAGATCTACTGACTCTATTGTATTATGACAGACCAGCTAGATCTACTGTCTCTATTATAATATGACAGGCCAGCTAGATATACTGTCTCTATTATACAATGACAGACCAGCTAGATCTACTGTCTCTATTATAATATGACAGGCCAGCTCGATCTATTGTCTCTATTATAATATGACAGAGCAGCTAGATCAACTGTCTCTATTATATTATGACAGAACAGCTAGATTGACTGTCTCTATTATAAGATGACATACCAGCTAGATCTACTGTCTTCATTATAATATGACAGACCAGCTACATCTACTGTCGCTATTATATTATGACAGACCAGCTAGATCTACTGTCTCTATTATAATATGACAGACCAGCTAGATCTACTGTCTCTATTATAATATGACATACCAGCTAGATCTACTGTCGCTATTATATTATGACAGACCAGCTGGATCTACTGGCTCTATTATATTATGACAGACCAGCTAGATCTACTGTCTCTATTATATTATGACAGACCATCTAGATCTACTGTCTCTATTATAATATGACAGACCAGCTAGATCTAGTGTCTCTATTATATTATGACAGACCAGCTAGATCTACGGTCTCTATTATAAGATGACATACCAGCTAGATCTACTGTGTCTATTATGTTATTACAGACCAGCTAGATCTACGGTCTCTATTATAAGATGACATACCAGCTAGATCTACTGTCTCTATTAAAATATGACAGACCAGGTAGATCTACTGTCTCTGTTATATTATGACAGACCAGCTAGGAGTACTGTCTCTATTATACTATGACAGACCAGGTAGATCTACTATCGCTATTATATTATGACAGACCAGCTAGATCTACTGTCGCTTTTGTACTATGACATACCAGCTAGATCTACTGTCTCTATTATAATATGAGAGGCCAGCTAGTTATACTGTCTCTATAATAATAATAATAATATATGCCATTTAGCAGACGCTTTTATCCAAAGCGACTTACAGTCATGTGTGCATACATTCTACGTATGGGTGGTCCCGGAATCGAACCCACTACCCTGGCGTTACAAGCGCCATGCTCTACCAACTGAGCTACAGAAGGACCACATTATAATATGACAGACCAGCGAGATGTACTGTCGCTATTATATTATTACAGACCAGCTAGATCTACTGTCTCTATTATAATATGACAGACCATCTAGATCTACTGTCTCTATTATAATATGACAGACCAGCTAGATCTAGTGTCTCTATTATATTATGACAGACCAGCTAGATCTACGGTCTCTATTATAAGATGACATACCAGCTAGATTTACTGCCGCTATTATAATATGACAGACCAGCGAGATCTATTGTCTCTATTATAATATGACAGACCAGGTAGATCTACTCATTCTATTGTAATATGACAGACCAGCGAGATGTACTGTCTCTATTATATTATGACAGGCCAGCTAGATCTACGGTCTCTATTGTATTATGACATACCAGCTAGATCTACTGTCTCTATTATAATATGACAGACCAGCTAGATCTACTCTCTCTATTATAAGATGACATACCAGCTAGATCTACTGTCTCTATTATAATATGATATACGAGCTCGATCTACTGTCTCTATTATATTATGACAGACCAGCGAGATGTACTGTCTCTATTATAATATGACAGACCAGCTAGATCTACTGTCTCTATTATATTATGACAGACCAGCTAGATCTAATGTCTCTATTATAATATGACAGACCAGCTAGATCTACTGTCTCTATTATAATATGACAGACCAGCTAGATCTACGGTCTCTATTATAAGATGACATACCAGCTCGATCTACTGTCTCTATTATAATATGACAGACCAGCTAGATCAACTGTCTCTGTTATATTATGACAGACCAGCTAGGAATACTGTCTCTATTATACTATGACAGACCAGGTAGATCTACTGTCTCTATTATATTGTGACAGACCAGCTAGATCTACTGTCGCTTTTGTACTATGACATACCAGCTGGATCTACTGTCTCTATTATAATATGACAGACCAGCTAGATCTACTCTCTCTATTATAAGATGACATACCAGCTCGATCTACTGTCTCTATTATAATATGACATACCAGCTCGATCTACTGTCTCTGTTATATTATGACAGACCAGCTAGGAATACTGTCTCTATTATACTATGACACACCAGGTAGATCTACTGTCTCTATTATATTATGACAGACCAGCTAGATCTACTGACTCTATTGTATTATGACAGACCAGCTAGATCTACTGTCTCTATTATAATATGACAGGCCAGCTAGATATACTGTCTCTATTATACAATGACAGACCAGCTAGATCTACTGTCTCTATTGTATTATTACAGACCAGCTCGATCTATTGTCTCTATTATAATATGACAGAGCAGCTAGATCAACTGTCTCTATTATATTATGACAGAACAGCTAGATTGACTGTCTCTATTATAAGATGACATACCAGCTAGATCTACTGTCTTCATTATAATATGACAGACCAGCTACATCTACTGTCGCTATTATATTATGACAGACCAGCTAGATCTACTGTCTCTATTATAATATGACAGACCAGCTAGATCTACTGTCTCTATTATAATATGACAGACCAGCTAGATCTACTGTCTCTATTATAATATGACAGACCATCTAGATCTACTGTCGCTATTATATTATGACAGACCAGCTAGATCTACGGTCTCTATTATAAGATGACATACCAGCTAGATTTACTGTCTCTATTATAATATGACAGACCAGCTAGATCTACGGTCTCTATTATAAGATGACATACCAGCTAGATCTACTGTCTCTATTAAAATATGACAGACCAGGTAGATCTACTGTCTCTGTTATATTATGACAGACCAGCTAGGAATACTGTCTCTATTATACTATGACAGACCAGGTAGATCTACTTTCTCTATTATATTATGACAGACCAGCTAGATCTACTGTCGCTTTTGTACTATGACATACCAGCTAGATCTACTGTCTCTATTATAATATGACAGGCCAGCTAGTTATACTGTCTCTATTATAATATGACAGACCAGCGAGATGTACTGTCGCTATTATATTATTACAGACCATCTAGATCTACTGTCTCTATTATAATATGACAGACCATCTAGATCTACTGTCTCTATTATAATATGACAGACCAGCTAGATCTAGTGTCTCTATTATATTATGACAGACCAGCTAGATCTACGGTCTCTATTATAAGATGACATACCACCTAGATTTACTGCCGCTATTATAATATGACAGACCAGCGAGATCTATTGTCTCTATTATAATATGACAGACCAGGTAGATCTACTCATTCTATTGTAATATGACAGACCAGCGAGATGTACTGTCTCTATTATATTATGACAGGCCAGCTAGATCTACGGTCTCTATTGTATTATGACAGACCAGCTAGATCTACTGTCTCTATTATAATATGACAGACCAGCTAGATCTACTCTCTATTATAAGATGACATACCAGCTAGATCTACTGTCTCTATTATAATATGATATACGAGCTCGATCTACTGTCTCTATTATATCATGACAGACCAGCTCGATCAACTGTTTCTATTATATTAAGACAGACCTGCTAGATCTACTGTCTCGATTATAATATGACCAACCAGTTAGATCAACTGACTCTCTTATAATATGACAGACCAGCTAGATCTACTGTCTCTATTATATTATGACAGAGCAGCTAGTTCAACTGTCTCTATTATATTATGACAGAACAGCTAGATCGACTGTCTCTATTATAAGATGACATACCAGCTAGATCTACTGTCTTCATTATAATATGACAGACCAGCTAGATCTACTGTCGCTATTATATTATGACAGACCAGCTAGATCTACTGTCTCTATTATAATATGACAGACCATCTAGATCTACTGTCTCTATTATAATATGACAGAGCAGCTAGGAATACTGTCTCTATTATACTATGACAGACCAGGTAGATCTACTGTCTCTATTACATTATGACAGACCAGCTAGATCTACTGTCTCTATTATAATATGACAGGCCAGCTCAATCTATTGTCTCTATTATAATATGACAGACCAGCTAGATCTCTATTATATTATGACAGAGCAGCTAGATCAACTGTCTCTATTATATTATGACAGAACAGCTAGATCGACTGTCTCTATTATAAGATGACATACCAGCTAGATCTACTGTCTTCATTATAATATGACAGACCAGCTACATCTAATGTCGCTATTATATTATGACAGACCAGCTAGATCTACTGTCTCTATTATAATATGACAGACCAGCTAGATCTACTGTCTCTATTATAATATGACAGACCAGCTCGATCTATTGTCTCTATTATAATATGACAGACCAGCTAGATCTACGGTCTCTATTATAAGATGACATACCAGCTAGATCTACTGTCTCTATTATATTATGACAGACCAGCTAGTTCTACTGTCTCTATTATACTATGACAGACCAGCTAGATCTACTGTCTCTATTGTATTATGACAGACCATCTAGATCTACTGTCGCTTTTGTACTATGACATACCAGCTAGATCTACTGTCTCTATTATAATATGACAGGCCAGCTAGATCTACGGTCTCTATTATAAGATGACATACCATTTAGATCTACTGTCTCTGTTATATTATGACAGACCAGCTAGATCTACGGTCTCTATTATAAGATGACATACCAGCTAGATCTAATGTCTCTATTATAATATGACAGACCAGCGAGATGTACTGTCTCTATTATATTATGACATACCAGCTAGATCTACTGTCTCTGTTATATTATGACAGACCAGCTAGGAATACTGTCTCTATTATACTATGACAGACCAGGTAGATCTACTGTCTCTATTATATTATGACAGACCAGCTAGATCTACTGTCTCTATTGTATTATGACAGACCAGCTAGATCTACTGTCGCTTTTGTACTATGACATACCAGCTAGATCTACTGTCTCTATTATAATATGACAGGCCAGCTAGATCTACTGTCTCTATTATAATATGACAGACCAGCTAGATCTACTGTCTCTATTATATTATGACAGAGCAGCTAGATCAACTGTCTCTATTATATTATGACAGAACAGCTAGATCGACTGTCTCTATTATAGGATGACATACCAGCTAGATCTACTGTCTTCATTATAATATGACAGACCAGCTAGATCTACTGTCTCTATTATATTATGACGGACCAGCTAGATCTACTGTCTCTATTATAATATGACAGACCAGCTAGATCTACGGTCTCTATTATAAGATGACATACCAGCTAGATTTACTGTCTCTATTATAATATGACATACCAGCTAGATCTACTGTCTCTATTATATTATTACAGACCAGCTAGATCTAATGTCTCTATTATAATATGACAGACCAGCTAGATCTACTGTCTCTATTATAATATGACAGACCAGCTAGATCTACTGTCGCTATTATATAATGACAGACCAGCTAGATCTACTGTCTCTATTATATTATGACAGACCAGCTAGATCTACGGTCTCTATTATAAGATGACATACCAGCTAGATCTACTGTCTCTATTATATTATGACAGACCAGCTAGTTCTACTGTCTCTATTATACTATGACACACCAACTAGATCTACTGTCTCTATTGTATTATGACAGACCAGCTAGATCTACTGTCGCTTTTGTACTATGACATACCAGCTAGATCTACTGTCTCTATTATAATATGACAGGCCAGCTAGATCTACTGTCTCTATTATAATATGACAGATCAGCTAGATCTACTGTCTCTATTATATTATGACAGACCAGCTAGATCTACTGTCTCTATTAAAATATGACAGACCAGGTAGATCTACTGTCTCTGTTATATTATGACAGACCAGCTAGGAATACTGTCTCTATTATACTATGACAGACCAGGTAGATCTACTTTCTCTATTATATTATGACAGACCAGCTAGATCTACTGTCGCTTTTGTACTATGACATACCAGCTAGATCTACTGTCTCTATTATAATATGACAGGCCAGCTAGTTATACTGTCTCTATTATAATATGACAGACCAGCGAGATGTACTGTCGCTATTATATTATTACAGACCATCTAGATCTACTGTCTCTATTATAATATGACAGACCATCTAGATCTACTGTCTCTATTATAATATGACAGACCAGCTAGATCTAGTGCCTCTATTATATTATGACAGACCAGCTAGATCTACGGTCTCTATTATAAGATGACATACCACCTAGATTTACTGCCGCTATTATAATATGACAGACCAGCGAGATCTATTGTCTCTATTATAATATGACAGACCAGGTAGATCTACTCATTCTATTGTAATATGACAGACCAGCGAGATGTACTGTCTCTATTATATTATGACAGGCCAGCTAGATCTACGGTCTCTATTGTATTATGACAGACCAGCTAGATCTACTGTCTCTATTATAATATGACAGACCAGCTAGATCTACTCTCTCTATTATAAGATGACATACCAGCTAGATCTACTGTCTCTATTATAATATGATATACGAGCTCGATCTACTGTCTCTATTATATTATGACAGACCAGCTCGATCAACTGTTTCTATTATATTAAGACAGACCTGCTAGATCTACTGTCTCGATTATAATATGACCAACCAGTTAGATCAACTGACTCTCTTATAATATGACAGACCAGCTAGATCTACTGTCTCTATTATATTATGACAGAGCAGCTAGTTCAACTGTCTCTATTATATTATGACAGAACAGCTAGATCGACTGTCTCTATTATAAGATGACATACCAGCTAGATCTACTGTCTTCATTATAATATGACAGACCAGCTAGATCTACTGTCGCTATTATATTATGACAGACCAGCTAGATCTACTGTCTCTATTATAATATGACAGACCATCTAGATCTACTGTCTCTATTATAATATGACAGAGCAGCTAGGAATACTGTCTCTATTATACTATGACAGACCAGGTAGATCTACTGTCTCTATTACATTATGACAGACCAGCTAGATCTACTGTCTCTATTATAATATGACAGGCCAGCTCAATCTATTGTCTCTATTATAATATGACAGACCAGCTAGATCTCTATTATATTATGACAGAGCAGCTAGATCAACTGTCTCTATTATATTATGACAGAACAGCTAGATCGACTGTCTCTATTATAAGATGACATACCAGCTAGATCTACTGTCTTCATTATAATATGACAGACCAGCTACATCTACTGTCGCTATTATATTATGACAGACCAGCTAGATCTACTGTCTCTATTATAATATGTCAGACCAGCTAGATCTACTGTCTCTATTATAATATGACAGACCAGCTCGATCTATTGTCTCTATTATAATATGACAGACCAGCTAGATCTACGGTCTCTATTATAAGATGACATACCAGCTAGATCTACTGTCTCTATTATATTATGACAGACCAGCTAGTTCTACTGTCTCTATTATACTATGACACACCAGCTAGATCTACTGTCTCTATTGTATTATGACAGACCAGCTAGATCTACTGTCGCTTTTGTACTATGACATACCAGCTAGATCTACTGTCTCTATTATAATATGACAGGCCAGCTAGATCTACTGTCTCTATTATAATATGACAGACCAGCTACATCTACTGTCTCTATTATATTATGACAGACCAGCTAGATCTACGGTCTCTATTATAAGATGACATACCAGCTAGATCTACTGTCTCTATTATAATATGACATACCAGCTAGATCTACTGTCTCTATTAAAATATGACAGACCAGGTAGATCTACTGTCTCTGTTATATTATGACAGACCAGCTAGGAATACTGTCTCTATTATACTATGACAGACCAGGTAGATCTACTGTCTCTATTATATTATGACAGACCAGCTAGATCTACTGTCTCTATTGTATTATGACAGACCAGCTAGATCTACTGTCGCTTTTGTACTATGACATACCAGCTAGATCTACTGTCTCTATTATAATATGACAGGCCAGCTAGATCTACTGTCTCTATTATAATATGACAGACCAGCTAGATCTACTGTCTCTATTATATTATGACAGAGCAGCTAGATCAACTGTCTCTATTATATTATGACAGAACAGCTAGATCGACTGTCTCTATTATAGGATGACATACCAGCTAGATCTACTGTCTTCATTATAATATGACAGACCAGCTAGATCTACTGTCTCTATTATATTATGACGGACCAGCTAGATCTACTGTCTCTATTATAATATGACAGACCAGCTAGATCTACGGTCTCTATTATAAGATGACATACCAGCTAGATTTACTGTCTCTATTATAATATGACATACCAGCTAGATCTACTGTCTCTATTATATTATTACAGACCAGCTAGATCTAATGTCTCTATTATAATATGACAGACCAGCTAGATCTACTGTCTCTATTATAATATGACAGACCAGCTAGATCTACTGTCGCTATTATATAATGACAGACCAGCTAGATCTACTGTCTCTATTATATTATGACAGACCAGCTAGATCTACGGTCTCTATTATAAGATGACATACCAGCTAGATCTACTGTCTCTATTATATTATGACAGACCAGCTAGTTCTACTGTCTCTATTATACTATGACACACCAGCTAGATCTACTGTCTCTATTGTATTATGACAGACCAGCTAGATCTACTGTCGCTTTTGTACTATGACATACCAGCTAGATCTACTGTCTCTATTATAATATGACAGGCCAGCTAGATCTACTGTCTCTATTATAATATGACAGATCAGCTAGATCTACTGTCTCTATTATATTATGACAGACCAGCTAGATCTACGGTCTCTATTATAAGATGACATACCAGCTAGATTTACTGCCTCTATTATAATATGACATACCAGCTAGATCTACTGTCTCTATTAAAATATGACAGACCAGGTAGATCTACTGTCTCTGTTATATTATGACAGACCAGCTAGGAATACTGTCTCTATTATACTATGACAGACCAGGTAGATCTACTGTCTCTATTATATTATGACAGACCAGCTAGATCTACTGTCTCTATTGTATTATGACAGACCAGCTAGATCTACTGTCGCTTTTGTACTATGACATACCAGCTAGATCTACTGTCTCTATTATAATATGACAGGCCAGCTAGATCTACTGTCTCTATTATAATATGACAGACCAGCTAGATCTACTGTCTCTATTATATTATGACAGAGCAGCTAGATCAACTGTCTCTATTATATTATGACAGAACAGCTAGATCGACTGTCTCTATTATAGGATGACATACCAGCTAGATCTACTGTCTTCATTATAATATGACAGACCAGCTAGATCTACTGTCTCTATTATATTATGACAGACCAGCTAGATCTACTGTCTCTATTATAATATGACAGACCAGCTAGATCTACGGTCTCTATTATAAGATGACATACCAGCTAGATTTACTGTCTCTATTATAATATGACATACCAGCTAGATCTACTGTCTCTATTATATTATTACAGACCAGCTAGATCTAATGTCTCTATTATAATATGACAGACCAGCTAGATCTACTGTCTCTATTATAATATGACAGACCAGCTAGATCTACGGTCTCTATTATAAGATGACATACCAGCTCGATCTACTGTCTCTATTATAATATGACAGGCCAGCTAGATCTACTGTCTCTGTTATATTATGACAGACCAGCTAGAATACTGTCTCTATTATACTATGACAGACCAGGTAGATCTACTGTCTCTATTATATTATGACAGACCAGGTAGATCTACTGACTCTATTGTATTATGACAGACCAGCTAGATCTACTGTGGCTTTTGTACTATGACATACCAGCTAGATCTACTGTCTCTATTTTAATATGACAGGCCAGCTAGATATACTGTCTCTATTATACAATGACAGACCAGCTCGATCTACTGTCTCTATAATATGACAGACCAGGTAGATCTACTCATTCTATTGTAATATGACAGACCAGCGAGATGTACTGTCTCTATTATATTATGACATACCAGCTAGATCTACTGTCTCTATTATAATATGACAGACCAGCTAGATCTACTCTCTCTATTATAAGATGACATACCAGCTAGATCTACTGTCTCTATTATAATATGACAGACCAGCTAGATCTACTGTCTCTATTGTATTATGACAGACCAGCTAGATCTACTGTCTCTTTTGTACTATGACATACCAGCTAGATCTACTGTCTCTATTATAATATGACAGACCAGCTAGATCTACTGTCTCTATTATAATATGACAGACCAGCTACATCTACTGTCTCTATTAAAATATGACAGACAAGGTAGATCTACTGTCTCTGTTATATTATGACAGACCAGCTAGGAATACTGTCTCTATTATACTATGACAGACCAGGTAGATCTACTGTCTCTATTATATTATGACAGACCAGCTAGATCTACTGTCTCTAATATATTATGACAGACCAGCTAGATCTACTGTCGCTTGTATACTATGACATACCAGCTAGATCTACTGTCTCTATTATAATATGACAGACCAGCTAGATATACTGTCTCTATTATAATATGACAGACCAGGTAGATCTACTCATTCTATTATAATATGACAGACCAGGTAGATCTACTCATTCTATTATAATATGACAGACCAGCGAGATGTACTGTCGCTATTATATTATTACAGACCAGCTAGATCTACTGTCTCTATTATAATATGACAGACCATCTAGATCTACTGTCTCTATTATAATATGACAGACCAGCTAGATCTAGTATCTCTATTATATTATGACAGACCAGCTAGATCTACTGTCTCTATTATAAGATGACATACCAGCTAGATTTACTGCCTCTATTATAATATGACAGACCAGCGAGATCTATTGTCTCTATTATAATATGACAGACCAGGTAGATCTACTGTCGCTTTTGTACTATGACATACCAGCTAGATCTACTGTCTCTATTATATTATGACATGCCAGCTAGATCTACTGTCTCTTTTATAATATGACAGACCAGCTAGATCTACTCTCTCTATTATAAGATGACATACCAGCTAGATCTACTGTCTCTATTATAATATGATATACGAGCTCGATCTACTGTCTCTATTATATTATGACAGACCAGCTCGATCAACTGTTTCTATTATATTAAGACAGACCAGCTAGATCTACTGTCTCTATTATAAGATGACATACCAGCTAGATCTACTGTCTTCATTATAATATGACAGACCAGCTAGATCTACTGTCGCTATTATATTATGACAGACCAGCTAGATCTACTGTCTCTGTTATATTATGACAGACCAGCTAGGAATACTGTCTCTATTATATTATGACAGACCAGCTAGATCTACTGTCTCTATTGTATTATGACAGACCAGCTAGATCTACTGTCGCTTTTGTACTATGACATACCAGCTAGATCTACTGTCTCTATTATAATATGACAGGCCAGCTAGATATACTGTCTCTATTATAATATGACAGACCAGCTAGATCTACTGTCTCTATTATAATATGACAGACCAGCTAGATCTACTGTCGCTTTTGTACTATGACATACCAGCTAGATCTACTGTCTCTATTATAATATGACAGGCCAGCTCGATCTACTGTCTCTTTTATAATATGACAGACCAGCTAGATCTACTCTCTCTATTATAAGATGACATACCAGCTAGATCTACTGTCTCTATTATAGGATGACATACCAGCTAGATTTACTGCCTCTATTATAATATGACAGACCAGCGAGATGTACTGTCTCTATTATATTATGACAGGCCAGTTAGATCTACGTTCTCTATTGTATTATGACATACCAGCTAGATTTACTGTCTCTATTATAATATGACCAACCAGCTAGATCAACTGACTCTCTTATAATATGACAGACCAGCTAGATCTACTGTCTCTATTATATTATGACAGAGCAGCTAGTTCAACTGTCTCTATTATATTATGACAGAACAGCTAGATCGACTGTCTCTATTATAAGATGACATACCAGCTAGATCTACTGTCTTCATTATAATATGACAGACCAGCTAGATCTACTGTCGCTATTATATTATGACAGACCAGCTAGATCTACTGTCTCTATTATAATATGACAGACCATCTAGATCTACTGTCTCTATTATAATATGACAGAGCAGCTAGAATACTGTCTCTATTATACTATGACAGACCAGGTAGATCTACTGTCTCTATTACATTATGACAGACCAGCTAGATCTACTGTCTCTATTATAATATGACAGGCCAGCTCGATCTATTGTCTCTATTATAATATGACAGACCAGCTAGATCTCTATTATATTATGACAGAGCAGCTAGATCAACTGTCTCTATTATATTATGACAGAACAGCTAGATTGACTGTCTCTATTATAAGATGACATACCAGCTAGATCTACTGTCTTCATTATAATATGACAGACCAGCTACATCTACTGTCGCTATTATATTATGACAGACCAGCTAGATCTACTGTCTCTATTATAATATGACAGACCACCTAGATCTACTGTCTCTATTATAATATGACAGACCAGCTAGATCTACTGTCTCTATTATATTATGACAGACCAGCTAGATCTACGGTCTCTATTATAAGATGACATACCAGCTAGATCTACTGTCTTCATTATAATATGACAGACCAGCTAGATCTACTGTCGCTATTATATTATGACAGACCAGCTAGATCTACTGTCTCTATTATAATATGACAGAGCAGCTAGGAATACTGTCTCTATTATACTATGACAGACCAGGTAGATCTACTGTCTCTATTGTATTATGACAGACCAGCTAGATCTACTGTCGCTTTTGTACTATGACATACCAGCTAGATCTACTGTCTCTATTATAACATGACAGGCCAGCTAGATATACTGTCTCTATTATAATATGACAGACCAGCTAGATCTACTGTCTCTATTATAATATGACAGACCAGCTAGATCTACTGTCGCTTTTTGTACTATGACATACCAGCTAGATCTACTGTCTCTATTAGAATATGACAGGCCAGCTCGATCTACTGTCTCTATTATAATATGACAGACCAGCTAGATCTACGGTCTCTATTATAAGATGACATACCAGCTAGATCTACTGTCTCTATTATAAGATGACATACCAGCTAGATTTACTGCCTCTATTATAATATGACAGACCAGCGAGATGTACTGTCTCTATTATATTATGACAGGCCAGCTAGATCTACTGTCTCTATTATATTATGACATGCCAGCTAGATCTACTGTCTCTTTTATAATATGACAGACCAGCTAGATCTACTCTCTCTATTATAAGATGACATACCAGCTAGATCTACTGTCTCTATTATAATATGATATACGAGCTCGATCTACTGTCTCTATTATATTATGACAGACCAGCTCGATCAACTGTTTCTATTATATTAAGACAGACCAGCTAGATCAACTGTCTCTCTTATAATATGACAGACCAGCTAGATCTACTGTCTCTATTATATTATGACAGACCAGCGAGATGTACTGTCTCTATTATATTATAACAGGCCAGCTAGATCTACTGTCTCTATTGTATTATAACAGACCAGCTAGATATACTGTCTCTTTTGTACTATGACATACCAGCTAGATCTACTGTCTCTATTATAAGATGACATACCAGCTAGATCTACTGTCGCTTTTGTACTATGACATACCAGCTAGATCTACTGTCTCTATTATAATATGACAGGCCAGCTAGATATACTGTCTCTATTATAATATGACAGACCAGCTAGATCTACTGTCTCTATTATAATATGACAGACCAGCTAGATCTACTGTCGCTTTTATACTATGACATACCAGCTAGATCTACTGTCTCTATTAGAATATGACAGGCCAGCTAGATCTACTGTCTCTATTATAGTATGACAGACCAGCTAGATCTACGGTCTCTATTATAAGATGACATACCAGCTAGATCTACTGTCTCTATTATAAGATGACATACCAGCTAGATTTACTGCCTCTATTATAATATGACAGACCAGCGAGATGTACTGTCTCTATTATATTATGACAGGCCAGCTAGATCTACGTTCTCTATTGTATTATGACATACCAGATAGATCTACTGTCTCTATTATAATATGACAGACCAGCTAGATCTACTGTCTCTATTATAAGATGACATACCAGCTAGATCTACTGTCTCTATTATAATATGATATACCAGCTCAGATCTACTGTCTCTATTATATTATGACAGACCAGCTCGATCAACTGTTTCTATTATATTAAGACAGACCTGCTAGATCTACTGTCTCTATTATAAGATGACATACCAGCTAGATCTACTGTCTTCATTATAATATGACAGACCAGCTAGATCTACTGTCGCTATTATATTATGACAGACCAGCTAGATCTACTGTCTCTATTATAATATGACAGAGCAGCTAGGAATACTGTCTCTATTATACTATGACAGACCAGGTAGATCTACTGTCTCTATTGTATTATGACAGACCAGCTAGATCTACTGTCGCTATTGTACTATGACAGACCAGCTAGATCTACTGTCTCTATTAGAATATGACAGGCCAGCTAGATATACTGTCTCTATTATAATATGACAGACCAGCTAGATCTACTGTCTCTATTATAAGATGACATACCAGCTAGATTTACTGTCTCTATTATAATATGACAACCAGCTAGATCTACTGTCTCTCTTATAATATGACAGACCAGCTAGATCTACTGTCTCTATTATATTATGACAGACCAGCTAGTTCAACTGTCTCTATTATATTATGACAGAACAGCTAGATCGACTGTCTCTATTATAAGATGACATACCAGCTAGATCTACTGTCTTCATTATAATATGACAGACCAGCTAGATCTACTGTCTCTATTATAATATGACAGGCCAGCTCGATCTATTGTCTCTATTATAATATGACAGACCAGCTAGATCTCTATTATATTATGACAGAGCAGCTAGATCAACTGTCTCTATTATATTATGACAGAACAGCTAGATCGACTGTCTCTATTATAAGATGACATACCAGCTAGATCTACTGTCTTCATTATAATATGACAGACCAGCTACATCTACTGTCGCTATTATATTATGACAGACCAGCTAGATCTACTGTCTCTATTATAATATGACAGACCAGCTAGATCTACTGTCTCTATTATAATATGACAGACCAGCTCGATCTATTGTCTCTATTATAATATGACAGACCAGCTAGATCTACTGTCTCTATTATGTTATGACATACCAGCTAGATCTACTGTCTCTATTATAATATGACAGACCATCTAGATCTACTGTCTCTATTATATTATGACAGACCAGCTAGATCTACTGTCTCTATTATAAGATGACATACCAGCTAGATCTACTGTCTCTATTATAAGATGACAGACCAGCTAGATGTACTGTCTCTATTATATTATGACATGCCAGCTAGATCTACTGTCTCTATTGTATTATGACAGACCAACTCGATCTACTGTCGCTTTTGTACTATGACATACCAGCTAGATCTACTGTCTCTATTATATTATGACATGCCAGCTAGATCTACTGTCTCTTTTATAATATGACAGACCAGCTAGATCTACTCTCTCTATTATAAGATGACATACCAGCTAGATCTACTGTCTCTATTATAATATGATATACGAGCTCGATCTACTGTCTCTATTAAAATATGACATACCAGCTAGATCTACTGTCTCTATTAAAATATGACAGACCAGGTAGATCTACTGTCTCTATTATATTATGACAGACCAGCTAGAATACTGTCTCTATTATACTATGACAGACCAGGTAGATCTACTGTCTCTATTATATTATGACAGACCAGCTAGATCTACTGTCTCTATTGTATTATGACAGACCAGCTAGATCTACTGTCGCTTTTGTACTATGACATACCAGCTAGATCTACTGTCTCTATTATAATATGACAGGCCAGCTAGATCTACTGTCTCTATTATAATATGACAGACCAGCTAGATCTACTGTCTCTATTATATTATGACAGAGCAGCTAGATCAACTGTCTCTATTATATTATGACAGAACAGCTAGATCGACTGTCTCTATTATAGGATGACATACCAGCTAGATCTACTGTCTTCATTATAATATGACAGACTAGCTAGATCTACTGTCTCTATTATATTATGACAGACCAGCTAGATCTACTGTCTCTATTATAATATGACAGACCAGCTAGATCTACGGTCTCTATTATATTATGACATACCAGCTAGATTTACTGTCTCTATTATAATATGACATACCAGCTAGATCTACTGTCTCTATTATATTATTACAGACCAGCTAGATCTACTGTCTCTATTATAATATGACAGACCAGCTAGATCTACTGTCTCTATTATAATATGACAGACCAGCTAGATCTACGGTCTCTATTATAAGATGACATACCAGCTCGATCTACTGTCTCTATTATAATATGACAGGCCAGCTAGATCTACTGTCTCTATTATAATATGACAGACCAGCTAGGAATACTGTCTCTAGTATACTATGACAGACCAGCTAGATCTACTGTCTCTATTATATTATGACAGACCAGGTAGATCTACTGACTCTATTGTATTATGACAGACCAGCTAGATCTACTGTGGCTTTTGTACTATGACATACCAGCTAGATCTACTGTCTCTATTATAATATGACAGGCCAGCTAGATATACTGTCTCTATTATACAATGACAGACCAGCTCGATCTACTGTCTCTATAATATGACAGACCAGGTAGATCTACTCATTCTATTGTAATATGACAGACCAGCGAGATGTACTGTCTCTATTATATTATGACATACCAGCTAGATCTACTGTCTCTATTATAATATGACAGACCAGCTAGATCTACTGTCTCTATTATAAGATGACATACCAGCTAGATCTACTGTCTCTATTATAATATGACAGACCAGCTAGATCTACTGTCTCTATTGTATTATGACAGACCAGCTAGATCTACTGTCTCTTTTGTACTATGACATACCAGCTAGATCTACTGTCTCTATTATAATATGACAGACCAGCTAGATCTACTGTCTCTATTATAAGATGACATACCAGCTAGATCTACTGTCTCTATTAAAATATGACAGACCAGGTAGATCTACTGTTTCTGTTATATTATGACAGACCAGCTAGGAATACTGTCTCTATTATACTATGACAGACCAGGTAGATCTACTGTCTCTATTATATTATGACAGACCAGCTAGATCTACTGTCTCTATTGTATTATGACAGACCAGCTAGATCTACTGTCTTTATTATAAGATGACAGACCAGCTAGATCTACTCTCTCTATTATAATATGACAGACCAGGTAGATCTACTCATTCTATTATAATATGACAGACCAGCGAGATGTACTGTCGCTATTATAATATGACAGACCAGCTAGATCTACTGTCTCTATTATAATATGACAGACCATCTAGATCTACTGTCTCTATTATAATATGACAGACCAGCTAGATCTAGTATCTCTATTATATTATGACAGACCAGCTAGATCTACTGTCTCTATTATAAGATGACATACCAGCTAGATTTACTGCCTCTATTATAATATGACAGACCAGCGAGATCTATTGTCTCTATTATAATATGACAGACCAGGTAGATCTACTCATTCTATTGTAATATGACAGACCAGCGAGATGTACTGTCTCTATTATATTATGACAGACCAGCTAGATCTACTGTCTCTATTATATTATGACAGACCAGCTAGATCTACTGTCTCTATTATAAGATGACATACCAGCTAGATCTACTGTCTCTATTATAAGATCACAGACCAGCTAGATCTACTGTCTCTATTATATTATGACAGACCACCTAGATCTACTGTCTCTATTATAATATGATATACGAGCTCGATCTACTGTCTCTATTATATTATGACAGACCAGCTCGATCAACTGTTTCTATTATATTAAGACAGACCAGCTAGATCTACTGTCTCTTTTGTACTATGACATACCAGCTAGATCTACTGTCTCGATTATAATATGACCAACCAGCTAGATCAACTGTCTCTCTTATAATATGACAGACCAGCTAGATCTACTGTCTCTATTATATTATGACAGACCAGCTAGATCGACTGTCTCTATTATATTATGACAGGCCAGCTAGATCTACGTTCTCTATTGTATTATGACATACCAGCTAGATCTACTGTCTCTATTATAATATGACAGACCAGCTAGATCTACTGTCTCTATTATAAGATGACATACCAGCTAGATCTACTGTCTCTATTATAATATGATATACGAGCTAGATCTACTGTCTCTATTATATTATGACAGACCAGCTCGATCAACTGTTTCTATTATATTAAGACAGACCAGCTAGATCTACTGTCTCTTTTGTACTATGACATACCAGCTAGATCTACTGTCTTCATTATAATATGACAGACCAGCTAGATCTACTGTCGCTATTATATTATGACAGACCAGCTAGATCTACTGTCTCTATTATAATATGACAGAGCAGCTAGGAATACTGTCTCTATTATACTATGACAGACCAGGTAGATCTACTGTCTCTATTGTATTATGACAGACCAGCTAGATCTACTGTCTTTTGTACTATGACATACCAGCTAGATCTACTGTCTCTATTAGAATATGACAGGCCAGCTAGATATACTGTCTCTATTATAATATGACAGACCAGCTAGATCTACGGTCTCTATTATAAGATGACATACCAGCTAGATTTACTGTCTCTATTATAATATGACCAACCAGCTAGATCAACTGACTCTCTTATAATATGACAGACCAGCTAGATCTACTGTCTCTATTATATTATGACAGAGCAGCTAGTTCAACTGTCTCTATTATATTATGACAGAACAGCTAGATCGACTGTCTCTATTATAAGATGACATACCAGCTAGATCTACTGTCTTCATTATAATATGACAGACCAGCTAGATCTACTGTCTCTATTATATTATGACAGACCAGCTAGATCTACTGTCTCTATTATAATATGACAGACCATCTAGATCTACTGTCTCTATTATAATATGACAGAGCAGCTAGAATACTGTCTCTATTATACTATGACAGACCAGGTAGATCTACTGTCTCTATTACATTATGACAGACCAGCTAGATCTACTGTCTCTATTATAATATGACAGGCCAGCTCGATCTATTGTCTCTATTATAATATGACAGACCAGCTAGATCTCTATTATATTATGACAGAGCAGCTAGATCAACTGTCTCTATTATATTATGACAGAACAGCTAGATCGACTGTCTCTATTATAAGATGACATACCAGCTAGATCTACTGTCTTCATTATAATATGACAGACCAGCTACATCTACTGTCGCTATTATATTATGACAGACCAGCTAGATCTACTGTCTCTATTATAATATGACAGACCAGCTAGATCTACTGTCTCTATTATAATATGACAGACCAGCTCGATCTATTGTCTCTATTATAATATGACAGACCAGCTAGATCTACTGTCTCTATTATGTTATGACATACCAGCTAGATCTACTGTCTCTATTATAATATGACAGACTATCTAGATCTACTGTCGCTATTATATTATGACAGACCAGCTAGATCTACAGGTCTCTATTATAAGATGACATACCAGCTAGATCTACGGTCTCTATTATAATATGACAGACCAGCTAGATGTACTGTCTCTATTATAATATGACAGACCAGCTCGATCTACTGTCTCTATTGTATTATGACAGACCAGCTAGATCTACTGTCTCTTTTGTACTATGACATACCAGCTAGATCTACTGTCTCGATTATAATATGACCAACCAGCTAGATCAACTGTCTCTCTTATAATATGACAGACCAGCTAGATCTACTGTCTCTATTATATTATGACAGACCAGCTAGATCGACTGTCTCTATTATGAGATGACATACCAGCTAGATCTACTGTCTCTATTATAATATGACATACCAGCTAGATCTACTGTCTCTATTAAAATATGACAGACCAGGTAGATCTACTGTCTCTATTATATTATGACAGACCAGCTAGGAATACTGTCTCTATTATACTATGACAGACCAGGTAGATCTACTGTCTCTATTATATTATGACAGACCAGCTAGATCTACTGTCTCTATTATATTATGACAGACCAGCTAGATCTACTGTCGCTTTTATACTATGACATACCAGCTAGATCTACTGTCTCTATTATAATATGACAGGCCAGCTAGATCTACTGTCTCTATTATAATATGACAGACCAGCTAGATCTACTGTCTCTATTATATTATGACAGAGCAGCTAGATCAACTGTCTCTATTATATTATGAGAGAACAGCTAGATCGACTGTCTCTATTATAGGATGACATACCAGCTAGATCTACTGTCTTCATTATAATATGACAGACCAGCTAGATCTACTGTCTCTATTATATTATGACAGACCAGCTAGATCTACTGTCTCTATTATAATATGACAGACCAGCTAGATCTACGGTCTCTATTATAAGATGACATACCAGCTAGATTTACTGTCTCTATTATAATATGACATACCAGCTAGATCTACTGTCTCTATTATATTATTACAGACCAGCTAGATCTAATGTCTCTATTATAATATGACAGACCAGCTAGATCTACTGTCTCTATTATAATATGACAGACCAGCTAGATCTACGGTCTCTATTATAAGATGACATACCAGCTCGATCTACTGTCTCTATTATAATATGACAGGCCAGCTAGATCTACTGTCTCTGTTATAATATGACAGACCAGCTAGAATACTGTCTCTAGTATACTATGACAGACCAGGTAGATCTACTGTCTCTATTATATTATGACAGACCAGGTAGATCTACTGACTCTATTGTATTATGACAGACCAGCTAGATCTACTGTGGCTTTTGTACTATGACATACCAGCTAGATCTACTGTCTCTATTATAATATGACAGGCCAGCTAGATATACTGTCTCTATTATACAATGACAGACCAGCTAGATCTACTGTCTCTATAATATGACAGACCAGGTAGATCTACTCATTCTATTGTAATATGACAGACCAGCGAGATGTACTGTCTCTATTATATTATGACATACCAGCTAGATCTACTGTCTCTATTATAATATGACAGACCAGCTAGATCTACTCTCTCTATTATAAGATGACATACCAGCTAGATCTACTGTCTCTATTATAATATGACAGACCAGCTAGATCTACTGTCTCTATTATATTATGACAGACCAGCTAGATCTACTGTCTCTTTTGTACTATGACATACCAGCTAGATCTACTGTCTCTATTATAATATGACAGACCAGCTAGATCTACTGTCTCTATTATAATATGACAGACCAGCTACATCTACTGTCTCTATTAAAATATGACAGACAAGGTAGATCTACTGTCTCTGTTATATTATGACAGACCAGCTAGAATACTGTCTCTATTATACTATGACAGACCAGGTAGATCTACTGTCTCTATTATATTATGACAGACCAGCTAGATCTACTGTCTCTAATGTATTATGACAGACCAGCTAGATCTACTGTCGCTTGTATACTATGACATACCAGCTAGATCTACTGTCTCTATTATAATATGACAGACCAGGTAGATCTACTCATTCTATTATAATATGACAGACCAGCGAGATGTACTGTCGCTATTATATTATTACAGACCAGCTAGATCTACTGTCTCTATTATAATATGACAGACCATCTAGATCTACTGTCTCTATTATAATATGACAGACCAGCTAGATCTAGTATCTCTATTATATTATGACAGACCAGCTAGATCTACTGTCTCTATTATAAGATGACATACCAGCTAGATTTACTGCCTCTATTATAATATGACAGACCAGCGAGATCTATTGTCTCTATTATAATATGACAGACCAGGTAGATCTACTCATTCTATTGTAATATGACAGACCAGCGAGATGTACTGTCTCTATTATATTATGACAGGCCAGCTAGATCTACGGTCTCTATTGTATTATGACAGACCAGCTAGATCTACTGTCTCTTTTGTACTATGACATACCAGCTAGATCTACTGTCTCTATTATAATATGACAGACCAGCTAGATCTACTCTCTCTATTATAAGATGACATACCAGCTAGATCTACTGTCTCTATTATAATATGATATAAGAGCTCGATCTACTGTCTCTATTATATTATGACAGACCAGCTCGATCAACTGTTTCTATTATATTAAGACAGACCTGCTAGATCTACTGTCTCTATTATAAGATGACATACCAGCTAGATCTACTGTCTTCATTATAATATGACAGACCAGCTAGATCTACTGTCTCTATTATATTATGACAGACCAGCTAGATCTACTGTCTCTATTATAATATGACAGAGCAGCTAGGAATACTGTCTCTATTATAATATGACAGACCAGCTAGATCTACTGTCTCTATTATGTTATGACAGACCAGCGAGATCTATTGTCTCTATTATAATATGACAGACCGGCAAGATGTACTGTCTCTATTATGTTATGACATACCAGCTAGATCTACTGTCTCTATTATAATATGACAGACCATCTAGATCTACTGTCGCTGTTATAATATGACCGAGCAGCTAGATCTACTGTCTCTATTGTATTATTACAGACCAGCTCGATCTATTGTCTCTATTATAATATGACAGACCATCTGGATCTACTGTCTCTATTATATTATGACAGACCAGCTAGATCTACGGTCTCTATTATAAGATGACATACCAGCTAGATCTACTGTCTTCATTATAATATGGTGGTCCTGTAGCTCAGTTGGTAGATCATACTGTCGCCAGGGTAGTGGGTTCGACGGGACCACCCATACATAGAATGTATGCACACATGACTGTAAGTCGCTTTGGATAAAAGCGTCTGCTAAATGGCATATATTATTATTATATATTATGACAGACCAGCTAGATCTACTGTCTCTATTATATTATGACAGACCAGCTAGATCTACTGTCTCTATTATAATATGACAGACCAGCTAGATCTACTGTCTCTTTTGTACTATGACATACCAGCTAGATCTACTGTCTCTATTAGAATATGACAGGCCAGCTAGATCTACTGTCTCTATTATAATATGACAGACCAGCTAGATCTACGGTCTCTATTATAAGATGACATACCAGCTAGATTTACTGTCTCTATTATAATATGACAGACCAGCAAGATCTTACTGTCTCTATTATAAGATGACATACCAGCTAGATCTACTGTCTCTATTATAATATGACAGACCAGCGAGACCTACTGTCTCTATTATATTATGACAGACCAGCTAGTTCTACTGTCTCTATTATACTATGACAGACCAGCTAGATCTACTGTATCTATTATATTAAGACAGACCAGCTAGATCTACTGTCTCTATTATGTTATTACAGACCAGCTAGATCTACTGTCTCTATTATAATATGACAGACCAGCTAGATCTACTGTCTCTATTATGTTATGACATACCAGCTTGATCTACTGTCTCTATTATAATATGACAGACCATCTAGATCTACTGTCGCTGTTATAATATGACCGAGCAGCTAGATCTACTGTCTCTATTGTATTATTACAGACCAGCTCGATCTATTGTCTCTATTATAATATGACAGAGCAGCTAGATCAACTGTCTCTATTATATTATGACAGAACAGCAAGATTGACTGTCTCTATTATAAGATGACATACCAGCTAGATCTACTGTCTTCATTATAATATGACAGACCAGCTACATCTACTGTCGCTATTATATTATGACAGACCAGCTAGATCTACTGTCTCTATTATAATATGACAGACCACCTAGATCTACTGTCTCTATTATAATATGACAGACCAGCTAGATCTACTGTCTCTATTATAATATGACAGACCAGCTACATCTACTGTCTCTATTATATTATGACAGACCAGCTAGATCTACGGTCTCTATTATAAGATGACATACCAGCTAGATCTACTGTCTCTATTAAAATATGACAGACCAGGTAGATCTACTGTCTCTGTTATATTATGAAAGACCAGCTAGGAATACTGTCTCTATTATACTATGACAGACCAGGTAGATCTACTGTCTCTATTATATTATGACAGACCAGCTAGATCTACTGTCGCTTTTGTACTATGACATACCAGCTAGATCTACTGTCTCTATTATAATATGACAGGCCAGCTAGATCTACTGTCTCTATTATAATATGACAGACCAGCTAGATCTACTGTCTCTATTATAATATGACAGACCAGCTAGATCTACTGTCTTTTGTACTATGACATACCAGCTAGATCTACTGTCTCTATTATAATATGACAGGCCAGCTCGATCTACTGTCTCTATTATAATATGACAGACCAGTGAGATGTACTATCGCTATTATAATATGACAGACCAGCTCGATCTACTGTCTCTATTATAATATGACAGACCATCTAGATCTAGTGTCTCTATTATATTATGACAGACCAGCTAGATCTACGGTCTCTATTATAAGATGACATACCAGCTAGATTTACTGTCTCTATTATAATATGACAGACCAGCAAGATCTTACTGTCTCTATTATAAGATGACATACCAGCTAGATCTACGGTCTCTATTATAATATGACAGACCAGCGAGACCTACTGTCACTATTATAATATGACAGACCAGCTCGATCTACTGTCTCTATTATATTATGACAGACCAGCTAGTTCTACTGTCTCTATTGTACTATGACAGACCAGCTAGATCTACTGTCTCTATTGTATTAGACAGACCAGCTAGATCTACTGTCTCTATTATGTTATTACAGACCAGCTAGATCTACTGTCTCTATTATAATATGACAGACCAGCTAGATCTACTGTCTCTATTATGTTATGACAGACCAGTGAGATCTATTGTCTCTATTATAATATGACAGACCAGCTAGATGTACTGTCTCTATTATGTTATGACATACCAGCTAGATCTACTGTCTCTATTATAATATGACAGACCATCTAGGTCTACTGTCTCTATTATATTATGACAGACCAGCTAGATCTACTGTCTCTATTGTATTATGACAGACCAGCTCAATCTATTGTCTCTATTATAATATGACAGACCAGCTAGATCTACGGTCTCTATTATATTATGACAGAGCAGCTAGATCAACTGTCTCTATTATATTATGACAGAACAGCTAGATCGACTGTCTCTATTATAAGATGACATACCAGCTAGATCTACTGTCTTCATTATAATATGACAGACCAGCTACATCTACTGTCGCTATTATATTATGACAGACCAGACCAGCTAGAGATCTACTGTCTCTATTATAAGATGACATACCAGCTAGATCTACTGTCTCTATTATAATATGACAGACCAGCTAGAGATCTACTGTCTCTATTATAATATGACAGACCAGCTAGATCTACTGTCTCTATTATAATATGACAGACCAGCTAGATCTACTGTCTCTATTATTATGACAGACCAGCTAGATCTACTGTCTCTATTAAGTTATGACAGACCAGCTAGATCTACTGTCTCTATTATAATATGACAGACCAGCTAGATCTACTGTCTCTATTATAATATGACAGACCAGCTAGATCTACTGTCTCTATTATATTATGACAGACCAGCTAGATCTACTGTCTCTATTATAATATGACAGACCAGCTAGATCTACTGTCTCTATTATAATATGACAGACCATCTAGATCTACTGTCTCTATTATATTATGACAGACCAGCTAGATCTACTGTCTCTATTATATTATGACAGACCAGCTCAGATCTACTGTCACTATTATAATATGACAGACCAGCTAGATCTACTGTCTCTATTATATTATGACAGACCAGCTAGATTACTGTCTCTATTATATTATGACAGAACAGCTAGATCTACTGTTTCTATTATATTATGAAGGACCAACTATATCTACTGTCTCTATTATGACACACCAGCTAGATCTACTGCCTCTATTATAATTTGACAGACCAGCTAGAGCTACTGTCTCTATTATATTATGACAGACCAGCTAGATCTACTGTCTCTATTATAATATGACAGACCAGCTAGATCTACTGTCTCTATTATAATATGACAGACCAGCCAGAACTATTGTCTCTATTATAATATGACAGACCAGCTATATATACTGTCTCTATTATAGCATGACTGACCAGCTAGATCTACTGTCTCTATTATATTATGACAGACCAGCTAGATCTACTGTCTCTATTATATTATGACAGACCAGCTAGATCTACTGTCTCTATTATATTATGACAGACCAGCTAGATCTACTGTCTCTATTATAATATGACAGACCATCTAGATCTACTGTCTCTATTATAATATGACAGACCAGCTAGATCTACTGTCTCTATTATATTATGACAGACCAGCTAGATCTACTGTCTCTATTATAATATGACATACCAGCTAGATCTACTGTCTCGATTATATTATGACAGACCAACTAGATCTAATGTCTCTATTATATTATGACAGACCAGCTAGAATACTGTCTCTATTATACTATGACAGACCAGCTAGATCTACTGTCTCTATTATATTATGACAGACCAGCTAGATCTACTGTCTCTATTATATTATGACAGAACAGCTAGATCGACTGTCTCTATTATAAGATGACATACCAGCTAGATCTACTGTCTCTATTATATTATGACAGACCAGCTAGATCTACTGTCTCTATTATAATATGACAGACCAGCTAGATCTACTGTCTCTATTATAAGATGACAGACCAGCTAGATCTACTGTCTCTATTATAATATGACAGACCAGCTAGATCTACTGTCTCTATTATAATATGACAGACCAGCTAGATCTACTGTCTCTATTATATTATGACAGACCAGCTAGATCTACTGTCTCTATTATAATATGACAGACCAGCTAGATCTACTGTCTCTATTATAATATGACCGACCAGCTGGATCAACTGCCTCTATTATAATATGACAGACCAGCTAGATCTACTGTCTCTATTATATTATGACAGAGCAGCTAGATCAACTGTCTCTATTATATTATGACAGAACAGCTAGATCGACTGTCTCTATTATAATATGACATACCAGCTAGATCTACTGTCTTCATAATAATTATGACAGACCAGCTAGATCTACTGTCTTATTATAATATGACAGACCAGCTAGATCTACTGTCACTATTATATTATGACAGACCAGCTAGATCTACTGTCTCTATTATAATATGACAGACCAGCTAGATCTACTGTCTCTATTATAATATGACAGACCAGCTAGATATACTGTCTCTATTATATTATGACAGACCAGCTCGATCTACTGTCTCTATTATAATATGACAGACCAGCTAGATCTACTGTCTCTATTATATTATGACAGACCAGCTAGATCTACTGTCTCTATTATAATATGACAGACCAGGTAGATCTACTGTCTCTGTTATATTATGACAGACCAGCTAGGAAATACTGTCTCTATTATACTATGACATACCAGGTAGATCTACTGTCTCTATTATATTATGACAGACCAGCTAGATCTACTGTCTTTATTGTATTATGACAGACCAGCTAGATCTACTGTCGCTTTTGTACTATGACATACCAGCTAGATCTACTGTCTCTATTATAATATGACAGGCCAGCTAGATATACTGTCTCTATTATAATATGACAGACCAGCTAGATCTACTGTCTCTATTATAATATGACAGACCAGGTAGATCTACTCATTCTATTATAATATGACATACCAGCTAGATGTACTGTCGCTATTATATTATGACAGACCAGCTAGATCTACTGTCTCAATTATATTATGACAGACCATCTAGATCTACTGTCTCTATTATAATATGACAGACCAGCTAGATCTAGTGTCTCTATTATATTATGACAGACCAGCTAGATCTACGGTCTCTATTATATTATGACAGACCAGCTAGATCTACTGTCTCTATTATATTATGACAGACCAGCTAGATCTACTGTCTCTATTATACTATGACAGACCAGCTAGATCTACTGTCTCTATTATATTATGACAGACCAGCTAGATCGACTGTCTCTATTATAATTATGACAGACCAGCTAGATCTACTGTCTCTATTATATATGACAGACCAGCTAGATCTACTGTCTCTATTATATTATGACAGACCAGCTAGATCTACTGTCTCTATTATAATATGACAGACCAGCTAGATCTACTGTCTCTGTTATAATATGACAGACCAGCTAGATCTACTGTCTCTATTATATTATGACAGACCAGCTAGATCTACTGTCTCTATTATAATATGACAGACCACCTAGATCTACTGTCTCTATTATATTATGACAGACCAGCTAGATCTACTGTCTCTATTATAATATGACAGACCAGCTAGATCTACTGTCTCTATTATATTATGACAGACCAGCTAGATCTACTGTCTCTATTATATTATGACAGACCAGCTAGAATACTGTCTCTATTATATTATGACAGACCAGCTAGATCTACTGTCTCTATTATATTATGACAGACCAGCTAGATCTACTGTCTACTTTTATAATATGACATACCAGCTAGATCTACTGTCTCTATTATATTATGACAGACCAGCTAGATATACTGTCTCTATTATAATATGACAGACCAGCTAGATCTACTGTCTCTATTATAATATGACAGACCAGCTAGATCTACTGTCTCTATTGTACTATGACAGACCAGCTAGATCTACTGTCTCTATTATATTATGACAGACCAGCTAGATCTACTGTCTCTATTATAATATGACAGACCAGTAGATCTACTGTCGCTATTATATTATGACAGACCAGCTAGATCTACTGTCTCTATTATATTATGACAGACCAGCTAGATCTACTGTCTCTATTATAATATGACAGACCAGCTAGATCTACTGTCTCTATTATAAGATGACATACCAGCTAGATTACTGTCTCTATTATAATATGACAGACCAGCAAGATCTTACTGTCTCTATTATAAGATGACATACCAGCTAGATCTACTGTCTCTATTATAATATGACAGACCAGCTAGATCTACTGTCACTATTATAATATGACAGACCAGCTAGATCTACTGTCTCTATTATATTATGACAGACCAGCTAGTTCTACTGTCTCTATTGTACTATGACAGACCAGCTAGATCTACTGTCTCTATTGTATTAAGACAGACCAGCTAGATCTACTGTCTCTATTATGTTATGACAGACCAGCTAGATCTACTGTCTCTATTATGTTATGACAGACCAGTGAGATCTATTGTCTCTATTATAATATGACAGACCGGCGAGATGTACTGTCTCTATTATGTTATGACATACCAGCTAGATCTACTGTCTCTATTATAATATGACATACCATCTAGGTCTACTGTCGCTATTATATTATGACAGACCAGCTAGATCTACTGTCTCTATTGTATTATGACAGACCAGCTCAATCTATTGTCTCTATTATAATATGACAGACCAGCTAGATCTACGGTCTCTATTATATTATGACAGAGCAGCTAGATCAACTGTCTCTATTATATTATGACAGAACAGCTAGATCGACTGTCTCTATTATAAGATGACATACCAGCTAGATCTACTGTCTTCATTATAATATGACAGACCAGCTACATCTACTGTCGCTATTATATTATGACAGACCAGACCAGCTAGAGATCTACTGTCTCTATTATAAGATGACATACCAGCTAGATCTACTGTCTCTATTATAATATGACAGACCAGCTAGAGATCTACTGTCTCTATTATAATATGACAGACCAGCTCGATCTATTGTCTCTATTATAATATGACAGACCAGCTAGATCTACTGTCTCTATTATGTTATGACATACCAGCTAGATCTACTGTCTCTATTATATTATGACAGAGCAGCTAGATCTACTGTCTCTATTATATTATGACAGAACAGCTAGATCTACTGTCTCTATTATAATATGACAGACCATCTAGATCTACTGTCTCTAGTATAATATGACAGACCAGCTAGATCTACTGTCTCTATTATATTATGACAGACCATCTAGATCTACGGTCTCTATTATAAGATGACATACCAGCTAGATCTACTGTCTCTATTAAAATATGACAGACCAGGTAGATCTACTGTCTCTGTTATATTATGACAGACCAGCTAGGAATACTGTCTCTATTATACTATGACATACCAGGTAGATTTACTGTCTCTATTATATTATGACAGACCAGCTAGATCTACTGTCTCTATTGTATTATGACAGAACAGCTAGATCGACTGTCTCTATTATAAGATGACATACCAGCTAGATCTACTGTCTCTATTGTATTATGACAGACCAGCTATATCTACTGTCTCTATTATAATATGACAGACCATCTAGATCTACTGTCTCTATTATAAGATGACATACCAGCTAGATCTACTGTCTCTATTATAATATGACAGACCAGCTAGATCTACTGTCTCTATTATAATATGACATACCAGCTAGATCTACTGTCGCTATTATATTATGACAGACCAGCTAGATCTACTGTCTTTATTATAATATGACAGACCAGCTAGATCGACTGTCTCTATTATAATATGACAGACCAGCTAGAACTACTGTCCCTATTATAATATGACAGACCAGCTAGATCTACTGTCTCTATTATATTATGACAGAGCAGCTAGATCAACTGTCTCTATTATATTATGACAGAACAGCTAGATCGACTGTCTCTATTATAAGATGACATACCAGCTTGATCTACTGTCTTCATAATAAGATGACATACCAGCTAGATCTACTGTCACTATTATAATATGACAGACCAGCTAGATCTACTGTCTCTATTATATTATGACAGACCAGCTAGATCTACTGTCTCTATTATACTATGACAGACCAGCTAGATCTACTGTCTCTATTATATATGACAGACCAGCTAGATCTACTGTCTCTATTATGTTATGACAGACCAGCTAGATCTACTGTCTCTATTATATTATGACAGACCAGCAAGATCTACTGTCTCTATTATATTATGACAGACCAGCTAGATCTACTGTCTCTATTATATTATGACAGACCAGCTAGATCTACTGTCTCTATTATATTATGACATACCAGCAAGATCTACTGTCTCTATTGTATTATGACAGACCAGCTAGATCTACTATCGATCTACTGTCTCTATTATAATATGACAGACCAGCAAGATCTACAGTCTTTATTATATTATGACAGACCAGCGAGATCTACTGTCTCTATTGTATTATGACAGACCAGCTCGATCTATTGTCTCTATTATAATATGACAGACCAGCAAGATCTACAGTCTTTATTATATTATGACAGACCAGCGAGATCTACTGTCTCTATTGTATTATGACAGACCAGCTAGATCTACTGTCTCTATTATAATATGACATACCAGCTAGATCTACTGTCTCTATTATAATATGACATACCAGCTAGATCTACTGTCTCTATTATATTATGACAGACCAGCTAGATCTACTGTCTCTATTATATTATGACAGACCAGCTAGATATACTGTCCATTTAGCAGACGCTTTTATTATGACTTACAGTCATGTGACCAGATACATTCTACTCTATGGGTCTCTATTATATTACCCTGGCAGTTACAAGCGCCATGATCTACCAACTCTATTATAGAAGGACAGACCATCTAGATCTACTGTCTCTATTATAAGATGACATACCAGCTAGATCTACTGTCTCTATTATAATATGACAGACCAGCTAGATCTACTGTCTCTGTTATATTATGACAGACCAGCTAGGAATACTGTCTCTATTATACTATGACAGACCAGGTAGATCTACTGTCTCTATTATATTATGACAGACCAGCTAGATCTACTGTCTCTATTATATTATGACAGAACAGCTAGATCGACTGTCTCTATTATAAGATGACATACCAGCTAGATCTACTGTCTCTATTGTATTATGACAGACCAGCTATATCTACGGTCTCTATTATAAGATGACATACCAGCTAGATCTACTGTCTCTATTAAAATATGACAGACCAGGTAGATCTACTGTCTCTGTTATATTATGACAGACCATCTAGATCTACTGTCTCTATTATAAGATGACATACCAGCTAGATCTACTGTCTCTATTATAATATGACAGACCAGCTAGATCTACTGTCTTTATTATAATATGACAGACCAGCTAGATCGACTGTCTCTATTATAATATGACAGACCAGCTAGAACTACTGTCCCTATTATAATATGACAGACCAGCTAGATCTACTGTCTCTATTATATTATGACAGAACAGCTAGATTGACTGTCTCTATTATAAGATGACATACCAGCTAGATCTACTGTCTTCATTATAAGATGACATACCAGCTAGATCTACTGTCTTCATTATAATATGACAGACCAGCTAGATCTACTGTCGCTATTATATTATGACAGACCAGCTAGATCTACTGTCTCTATTATAATATGACAGACCATCTAGATCTACTGTCTCTATTATAATATGACAGACCAGCTAGATCTACTGGCTCTATTATATTATGACAGACCAGCTAGATCTACTGTCTCTATTATATTATGACAGACCAGCTAGATCTACTGTCTCTATTATATTATGACAGACCAGCTAGATCTACTATTATAATATGACATACCAGCTAGATCTACTGTCTCTATTATAATATGACAGACCAGCTAGATCTACTGTCTTCTATTATATTATGACAGACCAGCTAGATCTACTGTCTCTATTATAATATGACATATGATCTACTATTATAATATGAGACCAGGTAGATCTACTGTCTCTGTTATATTATGACAGACCAGCTAGGAATACTGTCTCTATTATACTATGACATACCAGGTAGATCTACTGTCTCTATTATATTATGACAGACCAGCTAGATCTACTGTCTCTATTGTATTATGACAGAACAGCTAGATCGACTGTCTCTATTATAAGATGACATACCAGCTAGATCTACTGTCTCTATTGTATTATGACAGACCAGCTATATCTACTGTCTCTATTATAATATGACAGACCATCTAGATCTACTGTCTCTATTATAAGATGACATACCAGCTAGATCTACTGTCTCTATTATAATATGACAGACCAGCTAGATCTACTGTCTCTATTATAATATGACATACCAGCTAGATCTACTGTCGCTATTATATTATGACAGACCAGCTAGATCTACTGTCTTTATTATAATATGACAGACCAGCTAGATCGACTGTCTCTATTATAATATGACAGACCAGCTAGAACTACTGTCCCTATTATAATATGACAGACCAGCTAGATCTACTGTCTCTATTATATTATGACAGAGCAGCAAGATCAACTGTCTCTATTATATTATGACAGAACAGCTAGATCGACTGTCTCTATTATAAGATGACATACCAGCTTGATCTACTGTCTTCATAATAAGATCACATACCAGCTAGATCTACTGTCTTCATTATAATATGACAGACCAGCTAGATCTACTGTCGCTATTATATTATGACAGACCAGCTAGATCTACTGTCTCTATTATAATATGACAGACCATCTAGATCTACTGTCTCTATTATAATATGACAGACCAGCTACATCTACTGTCTCTATTATATTATGACAGACCAGCTACATCTACTGTCTCTATTATATTATGACAGACCAGCTAGATCTACGGTCTCTATTATAAGATGACATACCAGCTAGATCTACTGTCTCTATTAAAATATGACAGACCAGGTAGATCTACTGTCTCTGTTATATTATGACAGACCAGCAGGGAATACTGTCTCTATTATACTATGACAGACCAGGTAGATCTACTGTCTCTATTATATTATGACAGACCAGCCAGATCTACTGTCTCTATTGTATTATGACAGACCAGCTAGATCTACTGTCGCTATTATATTATGACAGACCAGCTAGATATACTGTCTCTATTATAATATGACAGGCCAGCTAGATATACTGTCTCTATTATAATATGACAGACCAGCTAGATCTACTGTCTCTATTATAATATGACAGACCAGGTAGATCTACTCATTCTATTATAATATGACATACCAGCGAGATGTACTGTCGCTATTATATTATGACAGACCAGCTAGATCTACTGTCTCTATTATATTATGACAGACCATCTAGATCTACTGTCTCTATTATAATATGACAGACCAGCTAGATCTAGTGTCTCTATTATATTATGACAGACCAGCTGGATCTACGGTCTCTATTATATTATGACAGACCAGCTAGATCTACTGTCTCCATTATATTATGACAGAGCAGCTAGATCAACTGTCTCTATTATATTATGACAGAACAGCTAGATCGACTGTCTCTATTATAAGATGACATACCAGCTAGATCTACTGTCTTCATTATAATATGACAGACCAGCTAGATCTACTGTCGCTATTATATTATGACAGACCAGCTAGATCTACTGTCTCTTTTATAACATGACAGACCAGCTAGATCTACTGTCTCTATTATAATATGACAGACCAGCTACATCTACTGGCTCTATTATATTATGACAGACCAGCTACATCTACTGTCTCTATTATATTATGACAGACCAGCTAGATCTACGGTCTCTATTATAAGATGACATACCAGCTAGATCTACTGTCTCTATTAAAATATGACAGACCAGGTAGATCTACTGTCTCTGTTATATTATGACAGACCAGCTAGAATACTGTCTCTATTATACTATGACATACCAGGTAGATCTACTGTCTCTATTATATTATGACAGACCAGCTAGATCTACTGTCTCTATTGTATTATGACAGAACAGCTAGATCGACTGTCTCTATTATAAGATGACATACCAGCTAGATCTACTGTCTCTATTGTATTATGACAGACCAGCTATATCTACTGTCTCTATTATAATATGACAGACCATCTAGATCTACTGTCTCTATTATAAGATGACATACCAGCTAGATCTACTGTCTCTATTATAATATGACAGACCAGCTAGATCTACTGTCTCTATTATAATATGACATACCAGCTAGATCTACTGTCGCTATTATATTATGACAGACCAGCTAGATCTACTGTCTTTATTATAATATGACAGACCAGCTAGATCGACTGTCTCTATTATAATATGACAGACCAGCTAGAACTACTGTCCCTATTATAATATGACAGACCAGCTAGATCTACTGTCTCTATTATATTATGACAGAGCAGCTAGATCAACTGTCTCTATTATATTATGACAGAACAGCTAGATCGACTGTCTCTATTATAAGATGACATACCAGCTTGATCTACTGTCTTCATAATAAGATGACATACCAGCTAGATCTACTGTCTTCATTATAATATGACAGACCAGCTAGATATACTGTCTCTATTATAATATGACAGACCAGCTAGATCTACTGTCTCTATTATAATATGACAGACCAGCTAGATCTACTCATTCTATTATAATATGACAGACCAGCTAGATGTACTGTCTCTATTATATATGACAGACCAGCTAGATCTACTGTCTCTATTATATTATGACAGACCATCTAGATCTACTGTCTCTATTATAATATGACAGACCAGCTAGATCTACTGTCTCTATTATATTATGACAGACCAGCTGGATCTACTGTCTCTATTATATTATGACAGACCAGCTAGATCTACTGTCTCTATTATATTATGACAGACCAGCTAGATCTACTGTCTCTATTATATTATGACAGACCAGCTAGATCTACCGTCTCTATTATAATATGACATACCAGCTAGATCTACTGTCTCTATTATATTATGACAGAGCAGCTAGATCTACTGTCTCTATTATATTATGACAGAACAGCTAGATCTACTGTCTCTATTATATTATGACAGACCAGCTAGATCTACTGTCTCTATTATATTATGACAGACCAGCTAGATCTACTGTCTCTATTATATTATGACAGACCAGCTAGATCTACTGTCTCTATTATAAGATGACATACCAGCTAGATCTACTGTCACTATTATAATATGACAGACCAGCTAGATCTACTGTCTCTATTATATTATGACAGACCAGCTAGATCTACTGTCTCTATTATGTTATGACAGACCAGCTAGATCTACTGTCTCTATTATAATATGACAGACCAGCTAGATCTACTGTCTCTATTATATTATGACAGACCAGCTAGATCTACTGTCTCTATTATATTATGACAGAACAGCTAGATCTACTGTCTCTATTATAAGATGACATACCAGCTAGATCTACTGTCTCTATTATAATATGACAGACCACCTAGATCTACTGTCGCTATTATATTATGACAGACCAGCTAGATTTACTGTCTCTATTATAATATGACAGACCAGCTAGATCTACTGTCTCTATTATATTATGACAGACCAGCTAGTTCTACTGTCTCTATTGTACTATGACAGACCAGCTAGATCTACTGTCTCTATTATAGTTATGACAGACCAGCGAGATCTATTGTCTCTATTATAATATGACAGACCAGCTAGATGTACTGTCTCTATTATGTTATGACATACCAGCTAGATCTACTGTCTCTATTATAATATGACAGACCATCTAGATCTACTGTCGCTATTATAATATGACAGACCATTTAGATTTACATTTAAGTCATTTAGCAGACGCTCTTATCCAGAGCGACTGTCTTACAATTATGGTGCATACACCTTATGACAACCAGTGGAACAGCCACTAGATCTAAATCTTGTTATATGACAGACCAGCTAGATCTACTGTCTCTATTATATTATGACAGACCAGCTAGGTCTACTGTCTCTATTATATTATGACAGACCAGCTGTCCTGTCTCTAGGGAGTTTGTTCCACCATTGGGGGCCAGAGCTATTATAGTTTTGACAGACCAGCTAGATCTACTGTCTTCCTATATTAGGCGATGACAGACCAGGTGGATCTACTGTCTCTATTATGGGTGTATGACAGACCAGCTAGATCTACTGAGCACCATGGTCTTGTAGATTACTGTCAACTGGAAGCCAGTGGAGAGACAGACCAGCTAGATCTACTGTCTCTATTAAGGTTGAACACCAGACGGGCTGTTCTGGATGAGTTCTATTATAATACAGACAGAGCCCAGCCAACAGCGAGTTGCAGTAATCAAGATGACATGACCAGTGCCTGGATTACTGTCTCTATTATGTGTGACAGGCAGCTAGATCTACTGTCTCTATTATAATATGACAGACCAGCTAGATCTACTGTCTCTATTATAGTTAGACAGACCAGCCAGATCTACTGTCAAGGTTATTATAATCTGACAGACACAATGGAGTTGTCATTACCGTGATGACAGATCTGTCTCAGTATTATGTTATGACAGACCAGCTAGATCTACTGTCTCTATTAGGTGGTATGACAGACCAGCTGATATGTCTCTACATGCTCTATTATATTATGACAGACCAGCTAGATCTACTGTCTCTATTATATTATGACAGACCAGCTCGATCTATTGTCTCTATTATAATATGACAGACCAGCTAGATCTACTGTCTCTATTATATTATGACAGACCAGCTAGATCTACTGTCTCTATTATATTATGACAGAACAGCTAGATCTACTGTCTCTATTATAAGATGACATACCAGCTAGATCTACTGTCTTCATTATAATATGACAGACCAGCTACATCTACTGTCTCTATTATATTATGACAGACCAGCTAGATCTACTGTCTCTATTATACTATGACAGACCAGCTAGATCTACTGTCTCTATTGTATTAAGAGAGACCAGCTAGATCTACTGTCTCTATTATGTTATTACAGACCAGCTAAATCTACTGTCTCTATTATAATATGACAGACCAGCTAGATCTACTGTCTCTATTATGTTATGACAGACCAGTTAAGATCTATTGTCTCTATTATAATATGACAGACCGGCGAGATGTACTGTCTCTATTATGTTATGACATACCAGCTAGATCTACTGTCTCTATTATAATATGACAGACCATCTAGATCTACTGTCGCTATTATATTATGACAGACCAGCTAGATCTACTGTCTCTATTATATTATGACAGACCAGCTCGATCTACTGTCTCTATTATAATATGACAGACCAGCTAGATCTACTGTCTCTATTATATTATGACAGAGCAGCTAGATCAACTGTCTCTATTATATTATGACAGAACAGCTAGATCGACTGTCTCTATTATAAGATGACATACCAGCTAGATCTACTGTCTTCATTATAATATGACAGACCAGCTACATCTACTGTCGCTATTATATTATGACAGACCAGACCAGCTAGAGATCTACTGTCTCTATTATAAGATGACATACCAGCTAGATCTACTGTCTCTATTATAATATGACAGACCAGCGAGATCTATTGTCTCTATTATAATATGACAGACCAGCTCGATCTATTGTCTCTATTATAATATGACAGACCAGCTAGATCTACTGTCTCTTTTATGTTATGACATACCAGCTAGATATACTGTCTCTATTATAATATGACAGACCAGCTAGATATACTGTCTCTATTATAATATGACAGACCATCTAGATCTACTGTCTCTAGTATAATATGACAGACCAGCTAGATCTACTGTCTCTATTATAATATGACAGACCATCTAGATCTACTGTCTCTAGTATAATATGACAGACCAGCTAGATCTACTGTCTCTATTATATTATGACAGACCAGCTAGATCTACGGTCTCTATTATAAGATGACATACCAGCTAGATCTACTGTCTCTATTAAAATATGACAGACCAGGTAGATCTACTGTCTCTGTTATATTATGACAGACCAGCTAGGAATACTGTCTCTATTATACTATGACATACCAGGTAGATCTACTGTCTCTATTATATTATGACAGACCAGCTAGATCTACTGTCTCTATTGTATTATGACAGAACAGCTAGAGCGACTGTCTCTATTATAAGATGACATACCAGCTAGATCTACTGTCTCTATTATAATATGACAGACCAGCTAGATCTAGTGTCTCTATTATATTATGACAGACCAGCTAGATCTACGGTCTCTATTATAATATGACAGACCAGCTAGATCTACTGTCTCTATTATAATATGACAGACCAGCTAGATCTACTGTCTCTATTATAATATGACATACCAGCTAGATCTACTGTCGCTATTATATTATGACAGACCAGCTAGATCTACTGTCTTTATTATAATATGACAGACCAGCTAGATCGACTGTCTCTATTATAATATGACAGACCAGCTAGAACTACTGTCCCTATTATAATATGACAGACCAGCTAGATCTACTGTCTCTATTATATTATGACAGAGCAGCTAGATCAACTGTCTCTATTATATTATGACAGAACAGCTAGATCGACTGTCTCTATTATAAGATGACATACCAGCTTGATCTACTGTCTTCATAATAAGATGACAGACCAGCTAGATCTACTGTCTTCATTATAATATGACAGACCAGCTAGATCTACTGTCACTATTATATTATGACAGACCAGCTAGATCTACTGTCTCTATTATAATATGACAGACCATCTAGATCTACTGTCTCTATTATAATATGACAGACCAGCTACATCTACTGTCTCTATTATATTATGACAGAGCAGCTAGATCAACTGTCTCTATTATATTATGACAGAACAGCTAGATCGACTGTCTCTATTATAAGATGACATACCAGCTCGATCTACTGTCACTATTATAATATGACATACCAGCTAGATCTACTGTCGCTATTATATTATGACAGACCAGCGAGATGTACTGTCTCTATTATGTTATGACATACCAGCTAGATCTACTGTCTCTATTATAATATGACAGACCATCTAGATCTACTGTCGCTATTATATTATGACAGACCAGCTAGATCTACTGTCTCTATTATATTATGACAGAGCAGCTAGATCAACTGTCTCTATTATATTATGACAGAACAGCTAGATCGACTGTCTCTATTATAAGATGACATACCAGCTCGATCTACTGTCACTATTATAATATGACATACCAGCTAGATCTACTGTCGCTATTATATTATGACAGACCAGCTAGATTTACTGTCTCTATTATAATATGACAGACCAGCTACATCTACTGTCTCTATTATATTATGACAGACCAGCTAGTTCTACTGTCTCTATTGTACTATAACAGACCAGCTAGATCTACTGTCTCTATTATGTTATGACAGACCAGCGAGATCTATTGTCTCTATTATAATATGACAGACCGGCAAGATGTACTGTCTCTATTATGTTATGACATACCAGCTAGATCTACTGTCTCTATTATAATATGACAGACCATCTAGATCTACTGTCGCTGTTATAATATGACCGAGCAGCTAGATCTACTGTCTCTATTGTATTATTACAGACCAGCTCGATCTATTGTCTCTATTATAATATGACAGACCAGCTAGATCTACGGTCTCTATTATATTATGACAGAGCAGCTAGATCAACTGTCTCTATTATATTATGACAGAACAGCTAGATTGACTGTCTCTATTATAAGATGACATACCAGCTAGATCTACTGTCTTCATTATAATATGACAGACCAGCTACATCTACTGTCGCTATTATATTATGACAGACCAGCTAGATCTACTGTCTCTATTATAATATGACAGACCAGCTAGATCTACTGTCTCTATTATGTTATGACAGACCAGCTAGATCTACTGTCTCTATTATAATATGACAGACCATCTAGATCTACTGTCTCTATTATATTATGACAGACCAGCTAGATCTACGGTCTCTATTATATTATGACAGACCATCTAGATCTACTGTCTCTATTATAAGATGACATACCAGCTAGATCTACTGTCTCTCATTATAATATGACAGACCAGCTAGATCTACTGTCTCTATTATATTATGACAGACCAGCTAGATCTACTGTCTCTATTATAATATGACAGACCAGCTAGAGATCTACTGTCTCTATTATAATATGACAGACCAGGTAGATCTACTGTCTCTATTATATTATGACAGACCAGCTAGAATACTGTCTCTATTATACTATGACATACCAGGTAGATCTACTGTCTCTATTATATTATGACAGACCAGCTAGATCTACTGTCTCTATTATATTATGACAGAACAGCTAGATCTACTGTCTCTATTATAAGATGACATACCAGCTAGATCTACTGTCTCTATTATATTATGACAGACCAGCTATATCTACTGTCTCTATTATAATATGACAGACCATCTAGATCTACTGTCTCTATTATAAGATGACATACCAGCTAGATCTACTGTCTCTATTATAATATGACAGACCAGCTTGATCTACTGTCTCTATTATAATATGACATACCAGCTAGATCTACTGTCTCTATTATAATATGACAGACCAGCTAGATCTACTGTCTTTATTATAATATGACAGACCAGCTAGATCGACTGTCTCTATTATAATATGACAGACCAGCTAGAACTACTGTCCCTATTATAATATGACAGACCAGCTAGATCTACTGTCTCTATTATATTATGACAGAGCAGCTAGATCAACTGTCTCTATTATATTATGACAGACCAGCTAGAGATCTACTGTCTCTATTATAATATGACAGACCATCTCGATCTATTGTCTCTATTATAATATGACAGACCAGCTAGATCTACTGTCTCTATTATGTTATGACATACCAGCTAGATCTACTGTCTCTATTATAATGTGACAGACCAGCTAGATCTACTGTCTCTATTATATTATGACAGACCAGCTAGATCTACGGTCTCTATTATAAGATGACATACCAGCTAGATCTACTGTCTCTATTAAAATATGACAGACCAGGTAGATCTACTGTCTCTGTTATATTATGACAGACCAGCTAGGAATACTGTCTCTATTATACTATGACATACCAGGTAGATCTACTGTCTCTATTATATTATGACAGACCAGCTAGATCTACTGTCTCTATTATATTATGACAGAACAGCTAGATCGACTGTCTCTATTATAAGATGACATACCAGGTAGATCTACTGTCTCTGTTATATTATGACAGACCAGCTAGGAATACTGTCTCTATTATACTATGACATACCAGGTAGATCTACTGTCTCTATTATAATATGACAGACCATCTAGATCTACTGTCGCTATTATATTATGACAGACCAGCTAGATCTACTGTCTCTATTATATTATGACAGAGCAGCTAGATCAACTGTCTCTATTATATTATGACAGAACAGCTAGATCGACTGTCTCTATTATAAGATGACATACCAGCTCGATCTACTGTCTCTATTATATTATGACAGAGCAGCTAGATCAACTGTCTCTATTATATTATGACAGAACAGCTAGATCGACTGTCTCTATTATAAGATGACATACCAGCTCGATCTACTGTCACTATTATAATATGACATACCAGCTAGATCTACTGTCTCTATTATATTATGACAGACCAGCTAGATTTACTGTCTCTATTATAATATGACAGACCAGCTACATCTACTGTCGCTATTATATTATGACAGACCAGCTAGTTCTACTGTCTCTATTGTACTATAACAGACCAGCTAGATCTACTGTCTCTATTAAGTTATGACAGACCAGCGAGATCTATTGTCTCTATTATAATATGACAGACCAGCGAGATGTACTGTCTCTATTATATTATGACAGAGCAGCTAGATCAACTGTCTCTATTATATTATGACAGAACAGCTAGATCGACTGTCTCTATTATAAGATGACATACCAGCTCGATCTACTGTCTCTATTATAATATGACAGACCAGCTAGATCTACTGTCTCTATTATGTTATGACAGACCAGCGAGATATATTGTCTCTATTATAATATGACAGACCAGCTAGATGTACTGTCTCTATTATGTTATGACATACCAGCTAGATCTACTGTCTCTATTATAATATGACAGACCATCTAGATCTACTGTCGCTATTATATTATGACAGACCAGCTAGATCTACTGTCTCTATTATATTATGACAGAGCAGCTAGATCAACTGTCTCTATTATATTATGACAGAACAGCTCGATCGACTGTCTCTATTATAAGATGACATACCCGCTAGATCTACTGTCTTCATTATAATATGACAGACCAGCTAGATCTACTGTCTCTATTATATTATGACAGAACAGCTAGATCGACTGTCTCTATTATAAGATGACATACCAGGTAGATCTACTGTCTCTATTATATTATGACAGACCAGCTAGAATACTGTCTCTATTATACTATGACATACCAGGTAGATCTACTGTCTCTATTATAATATGACAGACCATCTAGATCTACTGTCTCTATTATATTATGACAGACCAGCTAGATCTACTGTCTCTATTATATTATGACAGACCAGCTAGATCTACTGTCTCTATTATATTATGACAGAACAGCTAGATCTACTGTCTCTATTATAAGATGACATACCAGCTCAGATCTACTGTCTCTATTATATTATGACAGACCAGCTAGATCTACTGTCTCTATTATATTATGACAGAACAGCTAGATCTACTGTCTCTATTATAAGATGACATACCAGCTCGATCTACTGTCACTATTATAATATGACATACCAGCTAGATCTACTGTCTCTATTATATTATGACAGACCAGCTAGATTCTACTGTCTCTATTATAATATGACAGACCAGCTAGATCTACTGTCGCTATTATATTATGACAGACCAGCTAGTTCTACTGTCTCTATTGTACTATATGACAGACCAGCTAGATCTACTGTCTCTATTAAGTTATGACAGACCAGCGAGATCTATTGTCTCTATTATAATATGACAGACCAGCGAGATGTACTGTCTCTATTATGTTATGACATACCAGCTAGATCTACTGTCTCTATTATAATATGACAGACCATCTAGGTCTACTGTCTCTATTATAATATGACAGACCAGCTAGATCTACTGTCTCTATTATATTATGACAGACCAGCTCGATCTATTGTCTCTATTATAATATGACAGACCAGCTAGATCTACGGTCTCTATTATATTATGACAGACCAGCTAGATCTACTGTCTCTATTATATTATGACAGAACAGCTAGATCGACTGTCTCTATTATAAGATGACATACCAGCTAGATCTACTGTCTTCATTATAATATGACAGACCAGCTAGATCTACTGTCTCTATTATATTATGACAGACCAGCTAGATCTACTGTCTCTATTATAATATGACAGACCAGCTAGATCTACTGTCTCTATTATGTTATGACATACCAGCTAGATCTACTGTCTCTATTATAATATGACAGACCATCTAGATCTACTGTCTCTATTATATTATGACAGACCAGCTAGATCTACTGTCTCTATTATATTATGACAGACCAGCTAGATCTACTGTCTCTATTATAATTATGACAGACCAGCTAGATCTACTGTCTTATTATAATATGACAGACCAGCTAGATCTACTGTCTCTATTATATTATGACAGACCAGCTAGATCTACTGTCTCTATTATAATATGACAGACCAGCTAGAGATCTACTGTCTCTATTAAAATATGACAGACCAGGTAGATCTACTGTCTCTATTATATTATGACAGACCAGCTAGAATACTGTCTCTATTATACTATGACATACCAGGTAGATCTACTGTCTCTATTATATTATGACAGACCAGCTAGATCTACTGTCTCTATTGTATTATGACAGACCAGCTAGATCTACTGTCTCTATTATAAGATGACATACCAGCTAGATCTACTGTCTCTATTATATTATGACAGACCAGCTAGATCTACTGTCTCTATTATAATATGACAGACCAGCTAGATCTACTGTCTCTATTATATTATGACATACCAGCTAGATCTACTGTCTCTATTATAATATGACAGACCAGCTAGATCTACTGTCTCTATTATAATATGACATACCAGCTAGATCTACTGTCGCTATTATATTATGACAGACCAGCTAGATCTACTGTCTTTATTATAATATGACAGACCAGCTAGATCTACTGTCTCTATTATAATATGACAGACCAGCTAGAACTACTGTCCCTATTATAATATGACAGACCAGCTAGATCTACTGTCTCTATTATATTATGACAGAGCAGCTAGATCAACTGTCTCTATTATATTATGACAGACCAGCTAGAGATCTACTGTCTCTATTATAATATGACAGACCATCTAGATCTACTGTCGCTGTTATAATATGACCGAGCAGCTAGATCTACTGTCTCTATTGTATTATTACAGACCAGCTCGATCTATTGTCTCTATTATAATATGACAGACCATCTGGATCTACTGTCTCTATTATATTATGACAGACCAGCTAGATCTACGGTCTCTATTATAAGATGACATACCAGCTAGATCTACTGTCTCTATTAAAATATGACAGACCAGGTAGATCTACTGTCTCTGTTATATTATGACAGACCAGCTAGGAATACTGTCTCTATTATACTATGACATACCAGGTAGATCTACTGTCTCTATTATATTATGACAGACCAGCTAGATCTACTGTCTCTATTGTATTATGACAGAACAGCTAGATCGACTGTCTCTATTATAAGATGACATAGCAGCTAGATCTACTGTCTCTATTGTATTATGACAGAACAGCTCGATCTACTGTCTCTATTATAATATGATCGACCAGCTCGATCTACTGTCTCTATTATAATATGACAGACCAGGTAGATCTACTCATTCTATTATAATATGACAGACCAGCTAGATCTACTGTCTCTATTATAATATGACATACCAGCTAGATCTACTGTCGCTATTATATTATGACAGACCAGCTAGATCTACTGTCTTTATTATAATATGACAGACCAGCTAGATCGACTGTCTCTATTATAATATGACAGACCAGCTAGAACTACTGTCCCTATTATAATATGACAGACCAGCTAGATCTACTGTCTCTATTATATTATGACAGAGCAGCTAGATCAACTGTCTCTATTATATTATGACAGACCAGCTAGAGATCTACTGTCTCTATTATAATATGACAGACCATCTCGATCTATTGTCTCTATTATAATATGACAGACCAGCTAGATCTACTGTCTCTATTATGTTATGACATACCAGCTAGATCTACTGTCTCTATTATAATGTGACAGACCAGCTAGATCTACTGTCTCTATTATATTATGACAGACCAGCTAGATCTACGGTCTCTATTATAAGATGACATACCAGCTAGATCTACTGTCTCTATTAAAATATGACAGACCAGGTAGATCTACTGTCTCTGTTATATTATGACAGACCAGCTAGGAATACTGTCTCTATTATACTATGACATACCAGGTAGATCTACTGTCTCTATTATATTATGACAGACCAGCTAGATCTACTGTCTCTATTGTATTATGACAGAACAGCTAGATCGACTGTCTCTATTATAAGATGACATACCAGGTAGATCTACTGTCTCTGTTATATTATGACAGACCAGCTAGAATACTGTCTCTATTATACTATGACATACCAGGTAGATCTACTGTCTCTATTATAATATGACAGACCATCTAGATCTACTGTCGCTATTATATTATGACAGACCAGCTAGATCTACTGTCTCTATTATATTATGACAGAGCAGCTAGATCAACTGTCTCTATTATATTATGACAGAACAGCTAGATCGACTGTCTCTATTATAAGATGACATACCAGCTCGATCTACTGTCTCTATTATATTATGACAGAGCAGCTAGATCAACTGTCTCTATTATATTATGACAGAACAGCTAGATCGACTGTCTCTATTATAAGATGACATACCAGCTCGATCTACTGTCACTATTATAATATGACATACCAGCTAGATCTACTGTCGCTATTATATTATGACAGACCAGCTAGATTTACTGTCTCTATTATAATATGACAGACCAGCTACATCTACTGTCGCTATTATATTATGACAGACCAGCTAGTTCTACTGTCTCTATTGTACTATAACAGACCAGCTAGATCTACTGTCTCTATTAAGTTATGACAGACCAGCGAGATCTATTGTCTCTATTATAATATGACAGACCGGCGAGATGTACTGTCTCTATTATATTATGACAGAGCAGCTAGATCAACTGTCTCTATTATATTATGACAGAACAGCTAGATCGACTGTCTCTATTATAAGATGACATACCAGCTCGATCTACTGTCTCTATTATAATATGACAGACCAGCTAGATCTACTGTCTCTATTATGTTATGACAGACCAGCGAGATATATTGTCTCTATTATAATATGACAGACCGGCGAGATGTACTGTCTCTATTATGTTATGACATACCAGCTAGATATACTGTCTCTATTATAATATGACAGACCATCTAGATCTACTGTCGCTATTATATTATGACAGACCAGCTAGATCTACTGTCTCTATTATATTATGACAGAGCAGCTAGATCAACTGTCTCTATTATATTATGACAGAACAGCTAGATCGACTGTCTCTATTATAAGATGACATACCAGCTAGATCTACTGTCTTCATTATAATATGACAGACCAGCTAGATCTACTGTCTCTATTGTATTATGACAGAACAGCTAGATCGACTGTCTCTATTATAAGATGACATACCAGGTAGATCTACTGTCTCTGTTATATTATGACAGACCAGCTAGGAATACTGTCTCTATTATACTATGACATACCAGGTAGATCTACTGTCTCTATTATAATATGACAGACCATCTAGATCTACTGTCGCTATTATATTATGACAGACCAGCTAGATCTACTGTCTCTATTATATTATGACAGAGCAGCTAGATCAACTGTCTCTATTATATTATGACAGAACAGCTAGATCGACTGTCTCTATTATAAGATGACATACCAGCTCGATCTACTGTCTCTATTATATTATGACAGAGCAGCTAGATCAACTGTCTCTATTATATTATGACAGAACAGCTAGATCGACTGTCTCTATTATAAGATGACATACCAGCTCGATCTACTGTCACTATTATAATATGACATACCAGCTAGATCTACTGTCGCTATTATATTATGACAGACCAGCTAGATTTACTGTCTCTATTATAATATGACAGACCAGCTACATCTACTGTCGCTATTATATTATGACAGACCAGCTAGTTCTACTGTCTCTATTGTACTATAACAGACCAGCTAGATCTACTGTCTCTATTAAGTTATGACAGACCAGCGAGATCTATTGTCTCTATTATAATATGACAGACCGGCGAGATGTACTGTCTCTATTATATTATGACAGAGCAGCTAGATCGACTGTCTCTATTATAAGATGACATACCAGCTCGATCTACTGTCTCTATTATAATATGACAGACCAGCTAGATCTACTGTCTCTATTATGTTATGACAGACCAGCGAGATATATTGTCTCTATTATAATATGACAGAACAGTGAATGTACTGTCTCTATTATGTT